>NC_090375.1:17788084-18020948 GCF_036365525.1 Heterodontus francisci | reverse complement strand
GGGGGGGGAGGGGGAAAGGGGGGGAGGGGGAAAGGGGGGGAGGGGGAAAGGGGGGGAGGGGGGGAGGGGGGGAGGGGGAAAGGGGGGGAGGGGGAAAGGGGGGGAGGGGGAAAGGGGGGGAGGGGGAAAGGGGGAAAGGGGGGAGGGGGAAAGGGGGGAGGGGGAAAGGGGGGAGGGGGAAAGGGGGGAGGGGGAAAGGGGGGAGGGGGAAAGGGGGGAGGGGGAAAGGGGGGAGGGGGAAAGGGGGGAGGGGGAAAGGGGGGAGGGGGAAAGCGGGGAGGGGGAAAGCGGGGAGGGGGAAAGTGGGAAAGGGGGGGAGGGTGATGGGGGGGAGGGTGATGGGGGGGAGGGTGATGGGGGGGAGGGTGAAGGGGGGGAGGGTGAAGGGGGGGAGGGTGAAGGGGGGAGGGTGAAGGGGGGAGGGTGAAGGGGGGAGGGTGAAGGGGGGAGGGTGAAGGGGGGAGGGTGAAGGGGGGAGGGTGAAGGGGGGGAGGGTGAAGGGGGGGAGGGTGAAGGGGGAGAGGGTGAAGGGGGAGAGGGTGAAGGGGGAGAGGGTGAAGGGGGAGAGGGTGAAGGGGGAGAGGGTGAAGGGGGGGAGGGTGAAGGGGGGGAGGGTGAAGGGGGGGAGGGTGAAGGGGGGGAGGGTGAAGGGGGGAGGGTGAAGGGGGGGAGGGTGAAGGGGGGAGGGTGAAGGGTGAAGGGGGGGAGGGTGAAGGGGGGGGAGGGTGAAGGGGGGGGAGGGTGAAGGGGGGGAGGGTGAAGGGGGGGGAGGGTGAAGGGGGGGAGGGTGAAGGGGGGGAGGGTGAAGGGGGGGGGAGGGTGAAGGGGGGGGGAGGGTGAAGGGGGGGGAGGGTGAAGGGGGGGGAGGGTGAAGGGGGGGGAGGGTGAAGGGGGGGGAGGGTGAAGGGGGGGGAGGGTGATGGGGGGGAGGGTGATGGGGGGAGGGTGATGGGGGGAGGGTGATGGGGGGAGGGTGAAGGGGGGAGGGTGAAGGGGGGGAGGGTGAAGGGGGGGGAGGGAGAAGGGGGAGAGGGTGAAGGGGGAGAGGGTGAAGGGGGAGAGGGTGAAGGGGGAGAGGGTGAAGGGGGAGAGGGTGAAGGGGAGAGGGTGAAGGGGGGGAGGGTGAAGGGGGGGAGGGTGAAGGGGGGGAGGGTGAAGGGGGGAGGGGGAAGGGGGGGAGGGGGAAGGTGGGGAGGGGGAAGGTGGGGAGGGGGAAGGTGGGGAGGGGAAGGTGGGGAGGGGGAAGGTGGGGAGGGGGAAGGTGGGGAGGGGGAAGGTGGGGAAGAGTAAGAGAGAGAGGGACGAAGAGGAAGAGAGAGAGGGAGGAGGAGGAAGAAGAGAGAGCGAGAGGGAGGGAGGGAGGGAGAGGGGAAGAGAGAGGGGAAGAGAGAGGGGAAGAGAGAGGGAAGAGAGAGGGAAGAGAGAGGGAAGAGAGAGGGAAGAGAGAGGGAAGAGAAAGAGGTCAAGATCACTCCTGACACATGGACATTTATCTGGAATACTCCACATCGCTACGTCATATGTGCTTTCAGACATTGAGTATTTCTGCAAGCGAAAACAATGCCAAGTATGTCACTAAATCAGTGTTCAACAAAGTGGCGAGAAAGTAAGTCAATAAATTAGTTTTGTTCATTTAAAACCGCTTCACAAAAATGAACATTTGCTGTTTTGATATTAAAATAAATTTTTAATGCCTTTATTTTTCCAAAATTTTCTCACCAGCCCCCTATGTCAGACAAAAATTGTAACATGGCCACCTCCCCGACATGCGAAAAGCTTGGACACCCCTGAGCTAGAACATGGCTGATCTTCTACCTCAACACCATTTTTCCCACACAATCCCCACATCCCTTGATATCATTATTCTTCAGATTTCTGCAGTTCCTCGTCCTTCACTGGTGAGCAGAGAGGTACAATTGAACCTTGAAAGGGAGGAGGAGAGGCTGGCCTCCAAAGCTGGAGGCTCACCTCAGGGCATTCCAAGTATGGACAGCCGCTCCTCAGCTCCTCCGCCAGTGAGCCCAACTACAACACCTGCAATGCTTGATGAGAGTCCTGCAACAATGCAGGAAACCCTCAGGCAGCCGGGATCTACCAGGCCTCAGGCAGCCAGAGGATGGCCATCAAAATCATCACATGCCAAGGGGCAGCCTGATGAGCAGCTTGCCTCCAATCCAGTTGCTGGCAATGGTTTCACACCTTGTAAAACACTCTCAAACATATAAAGAAAAGTACCTAGACACAATTGGAGGTTTACGCGTGTTTGATTTCTGATGTGTGATTCTTCATATAAAGTTCTTTTGTTCAACCCATTAACATAATTACATAAAAGTGATTATTCTATTGTGCCTTAAATGTGAGCTGTTGACCTGACCCTTAGTGGCATGCCAATGTAAGCACAGCCCTCATTTAAATATGATCTCCCATGGGCACGAGCATACGTTTCAGCTGGGGACCAGGCCCGGAACAGAAATGAAAAGGAGGTGACCAGACTACACGTGTTGAGGTCAGTCTGTATTGGTTTCTCTGTGAATGGACATCGGGGTGGCTGAAGCAGGCAATTATGAGATTGTCTCTTGCCTCCTTGGCACGTCGCTCAATCTGTCTGGCCTCCGGTGAAAGGGCTTCAATATTCAGTGCTGCTTGCTCATCTCCCTCCTCCGCATCCTCCTCATCACTGAAGGACTATTGCTCAGTCATGTCATCGTCATGCAAGGCCTCCCCCCTCTGCACTGCGAGATTATGCAGAGCACAGCAGACCACCTAAATACACAAGGCCTTCGCAGGGGCATACTGCAGGGCTCCACCAGATCGATCGAGGCAGCAGAATCTCATCTTCAGCAGCCCAATGGCCTGCTCGTGATTGCTCGGGTAGAGCCATAGCAATTGTTGCACCCCTCCTCCACTGCATTGCGGGGTTCCTCACAGGCATGTGTAGCCAAGCCCTTGTCACTCAGAATCCATCCCTGAAGGCGAGCAGGGGGCCTAAAAAGCTGTGGCACCTGGGACTGTCAAAGTATGTAGGCGTCATGGCTGCTTCCCTGGAAGCAGGCACATATCTGCATGAAATGCTTTTAGCAGTTGCTGACCAGTTGAATGTTAATGGTATGAAAGCCCTTCCTGTTGATGAAGGCAGCTAGCTGGTCCATTGCAGCCTTGATGGCCACATGCGTGCAATCCGATCAGACCTTACACCCAGGGAAATCCAGCGATGGCCCCCTTGCCCTGACTGTCAGGGTCGGTCCAGTAGTCTCTGGCCCTCTTGAACGAAGCATTGGTCACCTCCTTAATGCAGCAGTGCGCTGCTGCCTGTGAGACCCCACACAGGTCCCCGTGGAGCCTTGAAATGATCCAGCTACATTAAAGTTCAGTGATCTTCAGAGCCACTGGCATAGGGGAACCCCCAAATCCCACAGGTCACAACTCGTCCTGCAGCACGTCACATAAGTTGATGACTGCCTCCCTGAAGAGGCAATGGTCTTCGCTGACAATGCTGCTCAGACATTTACAAGTAGCTGATGAGTCCAGTACACACTCTGGAGCAGATGGGCCCTTCGTGGCATGGCCGGCTGCTGCTGCTCTTGTTGTGGAGCTTCATGGGCAGGCACAGCTGCCTCTTGGCCCTCCCTCTGTCGGAGGCACTGCATCACACCACAGGGGCCCAAACAGACAAAATTTATAAGATCTGTGCAAGGTAACAAGTGGGCCTACAGAGTGCTGGCAATGCAGAGCCCATCCTGCCCTGGTAATTGAGCTGTTGCCATTTCTTTTGGCAGAATCCCTGGTGGCCCTCAGTGCCCACCCTTGCAGGTGGCTCAGCCTCTCTTCCAGCAGTACTGGCAACCACACATCTCAGCCAAAAGTTTGTTCACCTGATGTTAGAGGGAAGAAAATTGATGAAGCAGCTGAAGATGATTGGGCCTGAGGAACTCCTGCAGCGATGTCCTTGGGCTGAGATGATTGATCTCCAACAACCACAAACAGTAGACAGTTTTCCTCCTTATTCTCACTGACTTCAATTTTGCTAGGGCTCTTTGATGTTACTTTCAGTCAAATACTGCCTTGATGTCATAAGCACACTCAATGCACCTCAAGTTAGATCATATTGCAAATGTTTCACAGGACTTAGTATTTATTGTAGAAATAGAGCACGAGGGACCATATAGTTAAGTGTATCATAATTTAGAAAGGATTTAATAAGTATTTATTTATTTTATATTAATTAACTAATTAGTGCTAGAAATGACAGAGCGGTGAAGTTCTTCACCTGTGAGATGTGGGAGGGCCGTGACGCTTCCAGCGTTCTGGGCGACTACATCTGCAGGAGGTGTACCCAGTTGCAGCTCCTCACAGACCGCATGGATCGGTTGGAGCGGCAACTGGATGTACTTAGGAGCATGCAGGTGGCAGAAAGCGTCATAGACAGGAGTTTTAGGGATGTGGTTACACCCGAGGTGCAGGCAGATAGATGGGTGACCGCTAGAAGGGGCAGGCAGTCAGTGCAGGAATCCCCTGTGGCTATCCCCCTCTCTAACAAGTATACCGTTTTGGATACTGTTGGGGGGGATGGCCTATCAGGGCAAAACAGCAGCAGCCAGAGCAGTGGCACCACGGCTAGCACTGTTGTTCAGCAGGGAGGGACAAAGCGCAGAAGAGCAATAGTTATAGGGAACTCTATAGTCAGGGACACAGATAGGCGCTTCTGTGTACGTGAAAGAGACTCCAGGATGGTATGTTGCCTCCCTGGTGCCAGTGTCAACGGGGGCATTCTGAAGGGGGAGGGTGAACAGCCAGAGGTTGTGGTACACATCGGTACCAATGACATAGGCAGGAGGAGTGATGAGGTCCTGTAGGTGGAGTTTAGGGAGTTAGGTAGTAAGTTAAAAAACAGGACCTCTAGGGTTGTAATGTGTGGATTACTCCCTGTGCCACGTGCCAGTGAGGCTAGAAATAAGATGATAGTGCAGCTAAACACGAGGCTGAGCAGCTGGTGTAGAAGGGAGGGTTTCAGATATCTGGACCATTGGGCTCGCTTCAGGGACAGGTGGGACCTGTACAAGAAGGACGGGTTGCATCTAAACTGGAGGGGCACTAATATCCTGGCTGCAAGGTTTGCTAGCGTCACTCGTGAGGGTTTAAACTAGTGTGGCAGGGGGGTGGGAACCAGAGCAGTAGGACAACAAGTGAAATAAATGAGGAGGACATAGTAAATAAGGCCAGGAGGACCAAGAGGTAGAGCAGGCAGGGAGATGTTGCTGAGCCCAGCGGGACTGGTGGTCTGAAGTGCATTTGTTTCAATGCAAGAAGTATAACAGGTAAGGCAGATGAACTTAGAGCTTGGATTAGTAGTTGGAAATATGATGTTGTTGCTACTACAGAGAATTGGTTGAGGGAAGGGCAGGATTGGCAGCTAAATGTTCCAGGCTTTAGACGCTTCAGGCGGGATAGAGGGGGATGTAAAAGGGGTGGGGGAGTTGCATTACTGGTTAAGGAGAATATCACAGCTGTACAGCGGGAGGACACCTCGGAGGGGGAATGCAGCGAGGCAATATGGGTGGAGCTCAGGAATAGAAAAGGTGCAGTCACGATGTTGGGGGTTTACTACAGGCCTCCAAACAGCCAGCGGGAGGTAGAGGAGCAGATATGTAGACAGATTTTGGAAAGATGTAAAGGTAACAGGGATGTGGTGGTGGGTGATTTTAACTTCCCCTATATTGACTGGGACTCACTTAGTGCTGGGGGCTTGGATGGGGCAGAATTTGTGAGGAGCATCCAGGAGGGCTTCTTGAAACAGTATGTAGATAGTCCAACTAGGGATGGGGCCATTCTGGACCTGGTATTGGGGAATGAGCCCGGCCAGGTGCTCGAAGTTTCAGTGGGGGAGCATTTCGGGAGCAGTGACCATAATTCCATAAATTTTAAGGTACTTGTGGATAAGGATGAGTAGTCCTCGGGTGAAGGTGCTAAATTGGGGGAAGGCTAATTATAACAATATTAGGCAGGAACTGAAGAATTTAGATTGGGGGCGGGTGTTTGCGGGTAAATCAACATCTGACATGTGGGAGTCTTTCAAACATCAGTTGATTAGAATCCAGGACCAGCATGTTCCTGTGAGGAAGAAAGACAAGTTTGGCAAGTTTCGGGAAGCTTGGATAACACAGGATATTGTGAGCCTAGTCAAAAAGAAAAAGGAAGCATTTGTAAGGGCTGGAAGGCTAGGAACAGACGAATCCCTTGAGGAATATAAAGATAGTAGGAAGGAACTTAAACAAGGAGTTAGGTGGGCTAAAAGGGGTCATGAAAAGTCATTGGCAAACAGGATTAAGGAAAATCCCAAGGCTTTTTATACATATATAAGGAGTAAGAGGGTAACCAGGGAAAGGGTTGGCCCACTCAAGGACAGAGATGGGAATCTATGTGTGGAGCCAGAGGAAATGGGCGAAGTGCTAAATGAGTACTTTGCATCAGTATTCACCAAAGAGAAGGACTTGGTGGATGATGAGCCTAGGGAAGGGAGTGCAGATAGTCTCAGTCATCTCATTATCAAAAAGGAGGTGGTGTTGGGTGTCTTGCAAAGCATTAAGGTAGATAAGTCCCCAGGGCCTGATGGGATCTACCCCAGAATACTGAGGGAGGCAAGGGAAGAAATTGCTGGGGCCTTGACAGAAATCTTTGCATCCTCATTGGCTACAGGTGAGGTCCCAGAGGACTGGAGAATAGCTAATGTTCTTCCTTTGTTTAAGAAGGGTAGCAAGGATAATCCAGGAAATTATAGGCCGGTGAGCCTTACGTCAGTGGTAGGGAAACTATTAGAGAGGATTCTTCGGGACAGGATTTCCTCCCATTTGGAAACAAACGAACTTATTAGCGAGAGACAGCATGGTTTTGTGAAGGCGAGGTCGTGTCTTACTAATTTGATTGAGTTTTTTGAGGAAGTGACGAAGATGATTGATGAAAGAAGGGCAGTGGATGTTATCTATATGGACTTCAGTAAAGCCTTTGACAAGGTCCCTCATGGCAGACTGGTACAAAAGGTGAACTCACACGGGATCAGAGGTGAGCTGGCAAGATGGATACAGAACTGACTCGGTCATAAAAGACAGAGAGTATCAGTGGAAGGGTGTTTTTCTGAATGGAGGGATGTGACTAGTGGTGTTCCGCAGGGATCAGTGCTGGGACCTTTGCTGTTTGTAGTATATATAAATGATTTGGAGGAAAATGTAGCTGGTCTGATTAGTAAGTTTGCGCACGACACAGAGGTTGGTGGAGTTGCGGATAGTGATGAGGATTGTCAGAGGATACAGCAGCATATAGATCGGTTGGAGATTTGGGCGGAGAAATGGCAGATGGAGTTTAATCCGGACAAATGTGAGGTAATGCATTCTGGAAGGTCTAATGCAGGTGGGAGGTATACAGTAAATGGCAGAACCCTTAGGAGTATTGACAGGCAGAGAGATCTGGGCGTACAGGTCCACAGGTCATTGAAAGTGGCAACGCAGGTGGATAAGGTAGTCAGGAAGGCATACGGCATGCTTGCCTTCATCGGTCGGGGCATAGAGTATAAAAATTGGCAAGTCATGTTGCAGCTGTACAGAACCTTAGTTAGGCCACACTTAGAATGTTGCGTGCAATTCTGGTCGCCACACTACCAGAAGGACGTGGAGGCTTTGGAGAGGGTACAGAGGTGGTTTACCAGGATGTTGCCTGGTCTGGAGGGCAGGCTGGGCTGGAGGCTATGAGGAAAGGTTGGAAAAACTCGGATTGTTTTCACTGGAACGACAGAGGTGGAGGGGCGACATGATAGAGGTCTACAAAGTTATGAGCGGCATGGACAGAGTGGATAGTCAGAAACTTTTTCCCAGGGTGGAAGAGTCAGTTACTAGGGGACATAAGTTTAAGGTGCGAGGGGCAAAGTTTAGAGAGGATGTGCCAGGCAAGTTTGTTTTTTTTTTACACAGAGGGCGGTGAGTGCCTGGAACCTGCTGCCAGGGGAGGTGGTGGAAGCAGATACGATAGCGACGTTTGAGAGACATCTTGACATCGGGCGGCACAGTGGCGCAGTGGTTAGCACCGCAGCCTCACAGCTCCAGGGACCCGGGTTCGATTCTGGGTACTCCCTGTGTCTGCGTGGGTTTCCTCCGGGTGCTCCGGTTTCCTCCCACATGCCAAAGACTTGCAGGTTGATAGGTTAATTGGCCATTATAAAAAATTGCCCCTAGTTTAGGTAGGTGGTAGGGAAATAGAGGGACAGGTGGGGATGTAGTAGGAATCTGGGATAAGTGTAGGATTAGTATAAATGGGTGGTAGATTGTCGGCACAGACTCGGTGGGCCGAAGTGCCTGTTTCAGTGCTGTATCTCTAAACATAAACTAAATACATGAATAGGAAGGGAATAGAGGGATATGGGCCCCGGAAGTGCAGAAGGTGTTAGTTTAGGCAGGCATATCATTGCTGTCAATAGATTCTTGGTCATTGAGAGCAGGAGTTAGCGGCCACCATTCCAAACAGCAGTATGGAGATGTATTCTTACTTTTGCCTTCTATTAATGCCACTAAATACAATGTGTTAAAATTCATAATGGAACTACTTCTATGCTCACATTTATGGTTTTCATCAGTTCTCAATGGATTCTCTGCTGACTGCACAAGCTGCTAAGACTCAGCCACTTGTTTTCCAATTAATGTGCAAAAAGAACGAAATTTGGGCCATTTGGGGAGAAAGCACATCCACTGACATGTTTACAAGGGTTGTGTATGTTGGAACTGTATATTTGAACAGGAGTAGGCCAATCAACCCCTCCAGCCCGCTCCGCCATTTAATTAGATTATTGCTCATCTGTACCTTATCTTTTCTCACCCGTCTTGGTCCCTTAAATGTCTTACCAACAAAAAGTCTATCAATCCCAGGCTTGAAATCTTTAATTGATGCCCCATTCACACCCCAGCCTCAACAGCTTTCAGGAAGAGTGAGATCCAGACTACCACCATTGCATGAAGAACTGTCCTCACCCCCATCCACCAACACCACCCCAAACAGCCTGGCTCTAATCCTAAGGCCATGCCCCTTTGTCCTGAACTCCTCCACCACAGGAAACTGTCCCTCTCCATCTTACCAATCAAATCAAGTAATCATTTTTAAACACCTCAATTCGTTTTTACAATTTTATTGGAAGAAAAAGCATAGTTATGGGTAATCCGGACCCTTTAAAAACGAATGCGGGTGACATTGCAAATAAAAATAACGCAGTGACAGACTTTTGGATAATTACTTTGTCAGTCTACATTGTCGAGGAAAATAATATACCTGACATTCCAGGGAAACGAATGATGATTCAAGGACTTGAACTAGAACTCACTAAAATTAATGTTAGCAAGAAGGCTGATTGGCAATTGGAATTGAAAATAAAAGGATGTTATGCTTCAGTTATACAGGGCATTGGTGAGACCACATCTTGAATACTGCGCGCAATTTTGGTCTCCTTATTTAAGGAAGGATGGAAATGTGTTGGAGGCAGTTCAGAGGAGATTTACTTGATTGATACCTGGAATGAGCAGGTCGACTTGTGAGGAAAGGTTGGACAGACTGGGCTAGTTTTCACTGGAGTTTAGAAGAGTGAAAGGAGATTTGATTGAAGTTTACAAGATCCTGACAAGGTCTTGACAAGGTGAATGTGGAAAGGATGTTTCCTCTTGTGGATGAGTCCAGAACTCAGGGGCACTGTTTTAAAATTAGGGGTCGCCCTTTTAGGACAGAGACGAGGAGAATTTTTTTCTCTCAGAGGGTTGTGCAACTTTGGAATTATCTGCCTCAGAAGGTGGTGGAGGCAGGTTCATTGATTATTTTTAAGGCGGAGGTAGATAGATTCTTGTTAAGCAAGGGACGCAAAGATTATCGGGGGTAGATGGGAGCGTGGAATTCAAGACAGAAACAGATCAGCCATGATCTTATTAAATGGTGGAGCAGGCTCGAGGGGCTGAATGGCCTACTTTTGCTCCTAATTCATATGGCTGTATGGCCTAGTCTTATTATAACATACAATTCCAACATTCATGACCCTTTTAAACATGTCAGTCGATGTGTTCTCTCCCCAAAAGGCTTAAGTATTAGAAAAAAGCAGTGACACTAAAAAGTGACAAATTCCCAGAAGCAAACAGTTTCCCCCGAGGATTTTAAAGAAAGTAGGTGAGAAAATTGTAGATGCTTTCACCATAATCCTCCAACGTCCTTCTGATTCATGAATAGTCCCTTTTGAATGTATATGGGTGTCCTTTATACGAAATTCAATATACAATAAGGTTCCACATAAGTTACTATTAGTTAAAAGTAAAGCTCAGGGAATTGAAAGCAAATTATGAACTAGGTTAGGAGACTGGTTAGACAGTAGACAAAAGAGAGTAGAGAGAATAGGCATATGCTCAAATTGGAAGGACGTGACTAGTGTGTCCCACAAGGATCTGTGCTAGGATCTCAAGGATATTCGCTGTACTTATTCATGACTTAGGAAATACAACAGACAGCAATATATCCAAGTTTTCCAATGACACAAAGAATGGTGGCATAGTAAATAGTGCAAAAGAGAGCATAACATTATCAAGAGACATTGATAAATTAAGTAAATGGGCAAAATTGCAGCAGATGAGTTTCAACGCAGCTAAATGTAAGCTCATCCATTTTGGACAAAAAAAAGGATAGGTCCAAGAATATCTTAAGTGGTGAAAATCTAGGAGCAGTGAAGGTCCAAAGAGATTTAGGAGTCGATTTACACAGATCACTAAAATGTAGTGGTCAGGCACAAAAAAATATAATCAAAAAGGTTAATAGAATGCCAGCCTTCATATCTAGAGATCTAGGTTATAAAGCTACATACAAAGCTCTGGTTGAACTACATCTGGAGTATTGTGTACAGTTTTGGGCATGCAAGTTTAGAAAAGATGTATTGGCCTCTTAGAGCAACACAGATTCACCAGAATGTTATCAAGGTTCCAAGGGTTAAATTATGAGAGGGGTGTACATAAACGAGGTTTGTATTTCCTGGAATATAAAAGGTTAAAGAGTTGTCTTGCAGGATGGAGCTGTGATGAAATAAACAATGAAATGGAAGAACTATGAACTTAAAAAGTCAACTGCTAAACAAAACCACAAGAACATGGACAGTTATACATCTGTCAAAATGGAGTAGTGGTCACATGACCCCTCCTGTAATGGAAATAAACAAACTTGTCTGCCAAGATGGAACTCGTTAACCTCGTCTGAAATAGCTCTGGGGAGAACCCCTTTGAAATCGAAAGGAGGACTACCGTATATTAATGACTCTTAATCAACATGAATGAACAAACAAAGGCTACTAGAGACAGACTGACTGACAGCCTAAACTAAATAAATAGGCGTGAAGTAGCCACATCATAACAGAATGGTACCCATCCAGACATCAATAGATAGCCATGGATTCCAAATCCTGTGTGGTCACACAAGGGGAGAAGGCCATGTGTCTCCTAACAGAAATTCTGTGATTGATTTTTACCTTAAAAGGTAGTGCTCTGGAGAGAGGCGAGATCAAGCCAACACCTTCAGAAAGCAGTTCAGCCAGAGGCTGAGAAAAGAGATCCAGCCAAGCAAGAAGAAGCCCTGCTGCTAATTCTACACTTTAACTTGCTGCAGCAGAGAACTGAAAGTGACCACCATCTCCTAGTCTGAAGTCTTAGCCACCAGAAAGAAACAACACCTCAACAAGTTTAACAGGACAAACACCCAGGCCAACACTTTTAAAAGAGACTGTACTCCTGAGGAGTTTCAACATGTATACCGTAAACCATGAAAACCTGCCTCAGTTTGAACTACATCCTACCCTTTTCTCTCTATCTATTCTCGCATACGTGTGTGAGAGTGAATGGGCGTGTGTGAGGCTGCAACCATTTTGGGAATTGTGTAAAACTATATTTTTTTTAAACCTTACTTTGTCTGTTTATTTGACCCTAAAAGAAAAACACTCAGGTACTAACTCACCATTTTTAACAAAACACAATTGCGGTCAGTTGGGAGGTGAACATGGGAACTACCCACACTTCTTTCCACCTCCCCGTAGCAGGATGATTCCATTTGATTGAAGTTTTTAGGATTTTGATGGAAATTGATAAGGTCAATAAACAGAAACTCTATCCAACAGTGGGGGAGTCCAGAACAAGGGGACACAACCACCAAATCAGAGTCAGACCATACACAAGACAAGTCAGAGAACACCTCCCACGCAAGGGGTAGAAGTGTGGAACACTCTCGCATAAAAAGCTGTAGATGCCAGCTCAATGAATAATTTTAAATCAGAGATCGATAGATCTTTGCTGGATGAGAACTTAAGGAACATGGAACCAACGGTTGTGGATGGAGTTTTTTCCAATGTCAGCATTGAATACTCCCAGGGCAGATACAATCCTGAGCTCCTTCTACATTACCCTAACACTGTACCTCCAATTTATGCCGAGTGTCAACATCGAGCTCACCCAGGGCAGGTAAAATACAAAGCTCCCTCTCCCTCCCCTCTCAGTCCCATTTTTGTTCCTGACTCTGCTCCAGCTGAGGCTCCACCAGCCACAGTTTCTCTCCCTTCTGTTTCAGGTGAGCACACTTTGTTGGGAAAATCATAACGAGGTCAGTCGCCTCAGCAATTCGTCTTCTCTATTCAGTTGTTCCTTGAACAGAATATTTACAAAACAATACTTCATAATGGTCCTGACAAAAGTGTCATAGGAAAAATAGGCACTTTCGTGAGGGCCCTTAGAAAGAAGCATTTTACGATGGGCCAAGTGGCCTCCTTCTCCATTGTAAATTTTCCATGATTTTCCATGAGATACCATTTTCTGTGATGCAAAAATCCCCAAAATTTTGCCAAATTCCTTTGTAAAATGTGAAGCTCAAGGTGTCATGCATGCACAAGCCATAAACTTCTGGGCACACAAACAACTGTGAAAATACTGTCCCAGTCAGCTTGCTCACATTAAGTGGGTTAAATTACCACAGCTGTGCAGAATATGCTCAACTTGCTCCTGAGAAAGCCAGTTCATGGAGTCAGGATCCACATCCAGAACTCAACCAGTATTACTTCTTAAATGCAAAACTGCTGATGACAGTCATCATGAAAATAAGAAACACGGTATTCACATCAAAAAAGCATACGCCCTACTGGTTGATCCACAGATCACCAGAGACAGCAAAATTAAAACAAATCTTGAGAGTTGTCAAAAATTAAGCCAGTAAAACCGGAAAACACAAAAGTAAATCTTCATTTAAATAACTGAACAATTGCTTGTATTTATAGAGCATGTTCAACGTAGAAAAAAGCCACAAGAAATTTCACAGGGATATAATTTTTAAAAAAGGCACAGAGCAAAGGAGACTGACCAAAAGCTTGGTCAAAGAAATAGGTTTTAAGGAGATCTCAAAGGAGGAGAGGGAGATGGAAAGACGAATGGGGGTTAGGAGGGAATTTCAGAGTGTGATGCCTAAGCTGATGAAGGCACAGACACCAATGATAAAGGCAAAGGGAAGCAGGTGGACAAGAGGCCAGAGACAGAGGAAGAGAGTGTTCAGACAGTTTGTAGACCAGGAAGCACAGAAACAGGGAGAGGCGAGGCCGTAAAGGGATTTAAACAAAATGAGAATTTTACATTTGAGAAGTTGGGGGACCAGAAGCAAATGCAGGTCAGCAAGGACAAGGGTGAGAGGTGAGCTAGAAAGAATACAAGTAGACTGTTTTGATGAGCTGAAGTTTCTGCAGGGTGGAGGATGGAAGGCGACTAAGGAGAGAGTCAAACTTGGATTTAGCAAAAGTATGAACAAACATTTCAATGGCAGGAAAGCTTCAGACAGGCAAATACACAGGCTTTCTACTTGCACCCAGTAACACTTTTCTACATTTTTTCCCCCTCCAAGGTATGACTGATAGCAGACCTATTTCCCAATTATTTCCAAATTAAATAGGAGGCTTTTGCACCTGTAATTCACTCAATGCCACCTTTCAACCAATATTCTAATAAAAAGTAAATTGAAGACATGTGACTTTGAGCAAAAACGCCTGCTGCCTCAAGCTAATGAAGCAATAAAAAAAGGACTTTGAGCACCTGCCAAAACTTGCCAATACTCTCCAATTAAACAGTACACAATGTCTTTTTGGCAAATTCTGAAAAGATTCATTATACTGCAGAACTCTTGGTCATCTTAGTAAGAACACGAGGTTTGTTTCACAAAACAAAGCAATAAAATAAAATCACGCGTGTGTGTATATATGTGTTTTGCATTGAGTTACATCGATAAAACTCCACACACAAATGCAATAAAAATGAAATCAGACATCAAAATATGCTACTGGAAATTTAGGTTACTCCTCATTTCCAATATTCTGTTTTAATTCGCCACAGTAGTGCATAAAGTACCTAATGTGACACATGGCACAAGAGTAAAGAATTATCACTAATGAGATTTTGGTAATATAGCAGTGGTATTGACTGAAAAACAGATACTCTGAACTATATTTTTAGCCATATTTAAATGCACACAAGCCTGATTTTTTTTTAATTAGATGAGAAATTTCAAAGAAAATATTACATCATTCAAATACTTTGACATCATGTTTGCCTCAACTTCAAAGTCATATTCATCGAGTCATAGATGTGGAGCAGGAGGCCATTCAGCCCATCAAGACCATGTTGACTCTCCATGGAGCAATCCAATCAGTCTCATTCCCCCACTCTGTACCTACAAGTTTATTTCCTTCAAGTGCCTATCCAATTTCCTTGCCCAAAACTTCAAATCTGTCCCCACTAGTCATTGTACCACCAGGTAATGGGAAAAGCTTTTCTTTGTCTATTTTATCTAAACCGGTCATAATCTTGTACACCACTATCAAATCTCCCCTCAATCTCCTTTGCTCTTAGGAGAACAACCCCAGTTTCTCCAACCTAACCCTGTAGCTAAAATCCCTCATATCTTGAACTATTCTGGTAAATCTCCTCCTCACCCTCTCAAGGACCCTTACATCCTTCCTAAAGTATGGTGACCAGAACTGGATGCAATACACCAGTTGTGGCCTAACCAGAGCTTTATAAAGGTTCAGCATAACTTCCCTGCTTTTGTATTCAATATCTCTATTTATGAAATCCAAGATCCCATATGATTTGCTAACTACTCTCTCAGTATGTCCTGCTACCTAAAAAGATCAATGTACATGATGCACCTGCCAACAACCAACACCACCTCCCCCCCCCCCCCCCCCACCCTAGTCCCTCTGTCCCTGTACTTGCCTCACTTATCCCTTTTGTCAAAATGCATCACCTCACATTTCTCTGCATTAAATTCCATCCGTCACTTGTCTGCCCATTCTGATACCCTATCTATGTCCTATTGTAGTCGATTGGTATCATCCTTACTGTCTGTCACACCTCCAAGTTTGGTATCATCGGCAAATTTTGAAATGTTATTCTGCATTTCATTATCCAAGTCATACATCATGGGGCAGGACGTCAGAAATGCTCCATCCATCAATATCGGCGACCACGCTCTGGAAGTGGTTCAAGAGTTCACCTACCTAGGCTCAACTATCACCAGTAACCTGTCTCTCGATGCAGAAATCAACAAGCGCATGGGAAAGGCTTCCACTGCTATGTCCAGACTGGCCAAGAGAGTGTGGGAAAATGGCGCACCGACACGGAACACAAAAGTCCGAGTGTATCAAGCCTGTGTCCTCAGTACCTTGCTCTACGGCAGCGAGGCCTGGACAACCTATGTCAGCCAAGAGCGACGTCTCAATTGATTCCATCTTCGCTGCCTCCAGAGAATCCTTGGCATCAGGTGGCAGGATCGTATCTCCAACACAGAAGTCCTCGAGGCGGCCAACATCCCCAGTTTATACACCCTACTGAATCAGCGGCGCTTGAGATGGCAGGATCCCCAAGGACACATTGTACAGCGAGCTAGTCACTGGTATCAGACCCACCGACCATCCATGTCTCCGCTTTAAAGACGTCTGCAAATGCGACATGAAGTCCTGTGACATTGATCATAAGTCGTGGGAGTCAGTTGCCAGCGATCACCAGAGCTGGCGGGCAGCCATAAAGGCGGGGCTAAAGTGTGACAAATCGAAGAAACTTAGCAGTTGGCAGGAAAAAAGACAGAAGCGCAAGGGGAGAGCCAACTGCGGAACAGCCCTGACAACCAATTTTATCTGCAGCACCTGTGGAAGAGTCTGTCACTCTAGTATTGGCCTTTATAGCCACTCCAGGCGCTGCTGCACAAACCACCTCCAGGCGCTAACCCATTGTCTCCCGAGACAAGGAGGCCAAAAGAAGATATATATATATATATATCAATCACAAAAAGCTGTCGTTCCAGCACTGAATCTTGAAAAACACCACTGTCTACCATTCTCTATTCTGAAAGACAACCATTTACTGTGACTCACTGTTTTCTGTCCTGAAGTCAATTCTTCTGTCCAAACTGACACTGACCCTCCTATTCCATGGGCCTCAATTTGTGCCTCAGGTGCATCAGCCAGTACAAGAATATACAACATAAAAACATTTCCTGCAAAATCTTCAGGCTATAGCTGATATACTGGGATATTGTATCTGAACACGATGGGCTGGATATTACCTAAGCGGCAGGGGTCCCACTGCCAGTGGGCAGCGGGACACAGGGCCGCATTTTGCCAGCGGCAGCCAATTGAGTAGCTGCCACTGGGGCTACCATGCCTATTAAAGATGCCGACCCGAGCCCTAGAATTGCTGGGACCGCACCTGGAGGATAAGGGTGCATCAATAGTCATGCGCCCTCAAAGTCAGGTAAGTGGGGTCTGGGGGCACTGGGGCCAATCAGGCAGGCCCTGGAAAGGGGGTTGCAGAGGGCAGGCAGCGCTGTTGCCGCATGGGCAGCGATCACTGCTGGGGTCCTCTCCATGTGCCAAAGAGTGGCCTTAAGGAGGGCACACCCCTCCTCCCCACCAGAGCCCGCTGGGAGGCCACCAAGATTTACCTGCTGGTCTCCCCACATGGCGGCAGGCCTCCCAGCAGCTTGTAAAATGCCAGCGGAGGTGGGAAGAGGTCCTTAATTAGTCACTTAACTGGCTCAACTGGGCTCTGGAAGATGAGCCATCTGCCACCTTTCCCACCATTGGCAAAATGGCATGACAGCAGAAAGATGACAGGCGTGCCATCCAATGTCTTACTATGCCATTTTGCCAGCCTTCCTGCCTCCCAGCACGTGCCAAGGGCTTGCAAAATTCAGTCCAACACAAATCATTATTACTCATAAACATTTCCTTTTTGGCACAGTCTTAGCTTACTTGACCAGACACTAGCTTAATTTAAAGCTGAATTATTATGATTACAGCACATGCACTACCTACTAAGTGATGGTTCATTGAAGTGATGGTTCATTTGAGTCAATGGTTGATAACTCAAAGTCTCCAACGACCAACAAACAAATGGCTGTCTCCCTAAATAATTTGCTCATTAAAATGTGTAACAGCAATAAGCCATGTTCCAAGCGTCTCAGCCAAAGCCTTAAACACTTTTATTCAACATAGACATTCAATCGGAAATAAATGAAGTCTTGTCGCACAAATATTCACTCAGAGAGACTGAAGAGATGTATTTGCAAAAGATACAGGTATCCAGTTCAGATCACAAAGGGATTGTACTGTTACACATCAGTTAGATTATCATACAAGTACACAGCAGCAAGAGTCAATTCCCATGTAGGTGCTCAGACTGCTTGTGGAATGACTTGCATTACTCAACCTGAGAATCTATCTACAGCTGATTTAAATTCGTAATAACTAGACTTTCTTGATGCAGTGATTGCAAATGAAATTTAAAATGCTCACTTCAATCATTTCTCACTACACACTTTTTAAAAAACATGTATATGGAATACTGCAGTTATATATATTTTTCAAATGAAAGATGAGTGTTTGAAAATATTTGTCTTCTTACACCAGCTTGTGTTGAGTTGTTTCAAAGAACACTGTTGGAGATTTTCTGCAGTCGTGGTTTGAAGGTTATTGTAATATTGGCAAGCATAGTGTTCCAGGCACTGTTAAGAACAGTTTAAAGGCTGCTCTGAAGACTGTGCATGTGACTTTGGTGCAATACCCTCAAAAATGTGAGTCGCAAATCTCATCACATGCCCTGGAAGGAGCTAAAATTCCAGAACTATGCTTTTGTAGTAAACAAGTTGATTTTTGAGCAAAATACTTCCTATATTAATGTGGCGGTGACTTTTATTTCTCTAGGTCAGTTTTAATGATGACTCAAAATTAAAACAACGCTATATTTTTTAATCAGCTGGAAGGCACTGACTTTTCAGGGAAAACCACTAGGTGTTCTTATTAAGGAAAAACTGCTGTTCTGTAAAATAGTTTTGTTCTTACAAGCCTTCCGGAACGGAGGTGTCCTACATAAATATCATAATAGCAGTTTGGTACTTAACAGACAAGTGGTACATCTAAAGAAAGGAAAAATTGTTTTTGCAAAGCCATTTGTATGTAAAGATTAATAAACTCCAAAGCTTTAATGCAAAATTTGAACATTCACATCCCACTAATCTATCCTTGTTCTCTTATTCGCCCAATTCCAACCAAAGAAACTTGGGCTCGTCATGCAATCTTCTACTACATGAAGGTCAGGAGTATTCTAGATCAGAGAGCTCTCCAATGTCATCATTAAATTTCTCTGCAATTGTTGAGCAGGACCCATGCTTACAAGTCACTATTTTCCGGTCACGGGTCTGAATATGAACCAACATCACAGTGGCTGTTCAAAGAACATGAAATTCATCATCATCATGTGAAATGATTTGGCAAGAAACAGCATTCAAATCATGAGTACCTGGCTGCCAAGTGACCAGTACTAAAAGGCTTATAAGACACATACCCTCAGATTAGTTTTGAGCCACAAATTGTAGCAAGGTTGCAGTTAATCAGAAGATCAGTGTACTAACATACCTAAAGGTCTGAAGATGTCCTTTAGTAAAGCTTCATCTACTGGTAATGATACTGATGCTCCTGGATTGTGCGTCCAACTCTGTAAAATGGTTTGCAGCAGCAGGGTCTGGGCCCTCGTAGCTTGTAAAGTCAGATAGGGTAATTCAAATATGCATTCTGTTGTTGGGACGAATGGGCGTTTCATCCTATTGAAAAGAAATGGAAATCCAAAAAGGTGTAAATTTATATAAAACAGAATTACATAGAACTTTACAGCACAGAAACAGGCCATTTAGCCCAACAGGTTCATGTTCCACCCGAGCCTCCTCCTACCATACTTAGTTTCACCCAATCAGCATACCCTCTATTCATTTTCTCTTATGTACTTAACCATCTACCCCTTAAATTCATCCATGTTATTTGTCTCAACTACTCCATTTCGTAACAAGTTCTACATTCTCACCAATCTGAGTGAAGAGGTTTCTCCTGTATTCCGACTGGTAAGGCCCTACCAAATTCATGGTCAAATTTTACAAATTTCATGGTCACAGCATTTTAAGAATCATGAATTTCACTATTTCACATATTTAAATTGCAAATTTCACTGTATCGCAACAAACCATGAAAATGATCTAATTAAAACAAAAAAAAGACAAAGGTGGTTTCTGGTTTCAAATGGCATTTATTCTATACTCAAAAACTACTGTAAATAGCTGACTATAAACACGTCACATTCTTTCCTCGTTGAAACGAGTGGTTGAATGTGTGCATGGAACAACTTGCATCTGTCTCTTCATTCCATGTCTGTGCGCTGCGAACACCTATCCATGTTTTGAGATAGCTCTCTCCGCGTCCACAGAGTTTGTTGGAATTGTCAGACAGTGCCCTGCAAGCCTTGCAAGGTGGGGGACTCTGTATTCCACAGAGGTCATCTCCTCACAATATGTAGCAAAAAACCTTCAGTAGGTAGTCCTGTCCTAGTTTATTTGCACTTGCCAAGCAACCACCATTTTGCACATTATGTTGAATGAATACCCACAGCTTTGGGTGATCAAGTTTTTAAATGGTATGTTAGCAGTTGCAAAAGCATTCACAAGTCCCATTGTAACCAACTGACGATTTTCTGAAATAAAAACAAGAAATGCTGGAAATACTCAGCAGGTCTGGCAGCCCCTGTGGAGAGAGAAGCAGAGTTAACATTTCAGGTCAGTGACCCTTCATCAGAACAAGCATCTGCAGTATTTTTCTTTTATTTGTGATGATTTTCTGAGTTCTCTGTCAACTTCTGAAAAAGAGAGTAAATCATTGCTTGTTTTTTTGCACGTTTGTTTTCCAGAAGTGCAGTGTCGGATGCTGTGATGGCTTTCGGGTTCTAAAGTGGTACTGAACTGCTGCCCGTCATGTGAGATCCAACAAAACATTGCAGCTTGTACAAAACAGTATTCCACCATTGGCATGCAGAATTTGGTTTCCAAGTTCTTTCCTCAATGTGCTGCAGTAATGGTTGTGGCTGTTTTTGATTTGCTCATTCTGGCATTCTCACTTGTCTGCTAACACTTGAGACTGCTACTCTCAAAACTACACCAGAGGCCCTCCCTCATCTACCCATCAGCGAGTTGAGCCTTGTGTCAATCAGTAAAAAGCGCACAGTTCACAAAATGGCCCATTTCATGGAGGACTTGCGATTTCACAGTCTGTGATGCATTTTTCACAGCTGTGAATTTGGTAGGGCACTATCTATTGGATTTATTAGTGATCATCTTATATTCTTGACCTCTAGTTTTAGACACCCCACAAAGTGGAAACACGGGGGCGAATTTTACCAGCCCCGCCTCCGACGTCGGGGGTTCTGGGAGGGGTAGGGGTGCGGGGGGTGGTGGCCTGAAAATGTCACCGGGAGAAGCCTGCCATGGAGACGCCGGGAAGGCCCCATTCCATATTACCAGCAGCGGCGAGGACTCGTGGCAGCGTCCCCCCACTCGGCGACTGGAGCAGAATTTAAATATGTTAATTAATTACCTAACTGCTCCCGTCAGCCGTCCCGCTGCCATATTCTGGCCAGTTGCCAGGACTCCTGCGCCTTCAGAACTCCGACCAGAGATCCAATGCGGGACACTGGTGGGGAAGGGGGAGCAGGTAGGTTTTCAGGGTGGGTGGCGGGGTGAGCAGGATGAAACCTTTTTGATTTGTCTAGGGGGAGGTGGAAAGGGGGAAAGTTCAAAGTTTATAAGCTTTGAGGGGGTGGAGGTCAGGAGCGCAAGGTAAGGTTTTTGGGCTGGGGGGGGGTGGGGAAGGACAAGTAACAATTTCAGTTGTCAATGGGGGGGGGGGGGGGGGGGTGAAGAGGGTATTGAAACTTGTATTAAGATTTTCAATTTTAATTTACACTTCATTTCACTTTTTAAAAATTTAAATGAATTGGGAGGGCTTGAAGCCCTTTAAAAATGGCACCGGACAGAGCACCCACCCCTGCACATCATCGGTGGGGGTGTCCGCCCGGCCTTGTGAAAGAACGCGCCAAATAATGAGGCGGCTTACCGGAGTAAATCCCGTGCATGCACCCTGCCATTTTGAAGCTCGCCGCCAGCTGGTAAAATGTAGCTCATGTTCTCCACGTACACCCCGTCATACCCCTTCCGAATTTTAAAGACTTCGAACAGGTCTTTCGAGGATATAAATTCATAGTATATATTTAGATTGCTTTTTCTTATCCTGTTGCAGCACCGTCCCTTGCCACTCCAGACCCACTGCAATGTGGTTGACTCTTACATGCCCTCTGAAATGGCCTAGCAAGCCACTCAGCTGTATCTAACCGCTACAATGTCAATATAAAGGAATGAAACCGGACGGACCACCCGGCATCAACCTAGGCACCGGAAACGACAACGGCAAACCCAGCCCTGTCGACCCTGCAAAGTCCTCCTCACTAACATCTGGGGGCTTGTGCCAAAGTTGAGAGAGTTGTCCCACAAACTAGTCAAGCAACAGCCTGACATAGTCATACTCACGGAATCATACCTGACAGACAATGTCCCAGACATCACCATTACCATCCCCGGGTATGTCCTGTCCCACCGGCAGGACAGACCCACCAGAGGTGGTGGCACAGTGGTATACAGTCGGGAGGGAGTTGCCCTGGGAGTCCTCAACATTGACTCTGGACCCCATGAAGTCTCATGGTATCAGATCAAACATGGACAAGGAAACCTCCTGCTGATTACCACCGACTGCCTCCGTCAGCTGATGAGTCAGTACTCCTTCTACTCCTCCATGTTGAACACCACTTGGAGGAAGCACTGAGGGTGGCAAGGGTACAGAATGTACTCTGGGTGGGGGACTTCAACGTCCATCACCAAGAGCGGCTCGGTAGCACCATTACTGACCGAGCTGGCCGAGTCCTAAAAGACATATCTGCTAGACTGGGTATGCGGCAGGTGGTGGGGGAACCAACAAGAGGGGAAAGCATACTTGACCTCATCTGCACCAATCTGCCTACCGCAGATGCATCTGTCCATGACAGTATTGGTAAGAGTGACCACCACACAGTCCTTGTGGAGACGAAGTCCTGCCTTCACATTGAGGATACCCTCCTTCATGTTATGTGGCACTACCATCATGCTAAACGGGATAGATTTTGAACAGATGAAGCAATGCATAACTGGGCATCCATGAGGCACTGTGGGCCATCAGCAGCAGCAGAAGAATTGTACTCAACCACAATCTGTAACCTCATGGCCCGGCATATCCCCCACTCTACCATTACCAGCAAGCCAGGAGACCAACCCTGATTCAATGAAGAGTGCAGGAGGGAATCCCAGGAGCAGCACCAGGCATACCTCAAAATGAGGTGTCAACATGGTGAAGCTACAACACAGGACTATCTGCGTGCCAAACTGCGTAAGCAGCATGCAATAGACAGAGCTAAGCGATCCCATAACCAACGGATCAGATCGAGGCTCTGCAGTCCTGCCACATCCAGCCATGAACTGGAGGTGCTGGCTCCACAAATATCCCCATCCTCAATGATGGGGGAGCCCTGCACATCAGTGCCGAAAGACAAGGCTGAAGCATTTGCAGCAATCTTCATCCAGAAGTGCCGAGTTGATGTTCCATCTCGGCCTCCTCCTGAAGTCCCCAGCATCACAGATGCCAGACTTCAGCCAATTCGATTCACTCCGCGTGATATCAAGAAACGACTGAAGGCACTGGATACTGCAAAGGCTATGGGCCCTGACAATACTCCGGCAATAATACTGAAGACCTGTGCACTAGAACGTGACGCGCCCCTAGCCAAGCTGTTCCAGTACAGCTACAACACTGGCATCTACCCGGCAATGTGGAAAATTGCCCAGGTATGTCCTGTCCACAAAAAGTAGGACAAGTCCAACCCGGCCAATTACCGCCCCATCAGTCTACTCTCAATCATCAGTAAAGCGATGGAAGGTGTCATCAATAGTGCCATCAAAGCGGTACTGCCAGAGCAATAGCCTGCTCGGTGACGATCCGTTTGGGTTCCGCCAGGGCCACTCAGCTCCTGACCTCATTACAATCTTGGTATAAACATGGATAAACGAACTGAACTCAAGAGATGAGGTGAGAGTGACTGCCCTTGACATCAAGGCAGCATTTGACCGACTATGGCATCAAGGAGCCCTAGCAAAACTGATGTCAATAGGAATCAGGGGGAAAAGTTTCCGCTGGTCGGAGTCATACCTAGCGCAAAGAAATATGGTTGTGTTTGTTGGAGGTCAATCATCTGAGCTCCAGGACATCACTGCAGGAGTTCCTCAGGGTAGTGTCGGGCCAAACCATCTTCAGCTGCTTCATCAATGACCTGCCTTCAATCATAAGGTCAGAAGTGGGGATGTTCGCTGATGATTGCACAATGTTCATCACCATTCACGACTCCACAGATACTGAAGCAGTCCATGTAGAAATGCAGCAAGACCTGGACTATATCCAGGCTTGGGCTGACACGTGGCACATTCGTACAACACAAGTGCCAGGCAATGACCATTTCCAATAAGAGAGAATCTAACCATCTCCCCTTGACATTCAATGGCATTACCATCGCTGAATCCCCCACTATCAACATACTAGGGGCTACCATTGACCAGAAACTGAACTGAAGTAGCCATAGAAATAATGTGGCTACAAGAGCAGGTCAGAGGCTAGGAATCCTATGGCGAGTAACTCACCTCCTGGCTTCCCAAAGCTTGTCCACCATCTACAAGGCACAAATCAGGAGTGTGATAGAATACTCTCCACTTGCCTGGATGGGTGCAGCTTCAACAACACTCAAGAAGCTCGACACCACCCAGGACAAAGCAACTCGCTTGATTGGCAGCCCACCCATAAACATTCACTCCCTCCACCACCGACGCACAGTGGCAGCAGTGTGTACTATCGACAAGATACACTGCAGCAATGCACCAAGGCTCCTTTGACAAACTCGCGACCTCTACCAACTAGAAGGACAAGGGCAGCAAATGCATGGGAACACTAACACCTGCAAGTTCCCCTCCAAGTCACACACCATCCTGACCTGGAGCTATATCGCCATTCCTTCACTGTCGCTGGGTCAAAATCCTGGAACTCCCTTCCTAACAGCACTGTAGGTGTCCCTACCCCACATGGAATGCAGTGGTTCAAGAAGGCAGCTCACCACCACCTTCTCAAGGGCAATTAGGGATGGGCAATAAATGCTGGCCTAGCCAGCAATGCCCATATCGCATGAACAAAAAAACACACACTAAGTGTGGTTACATATCAAAGGGTGGCCCATGTTTATTTAGTAAGGTTATAATGGGAAGTGTGAAGACCCAAAACAATGGGAAACTCTCTAAACCTGTTGATGGAGACATAAAAACAAGAAATGCTGGAACCACTCAGCAGGTCTGGCAGCATCTGTGAAAAGAGAAGCAGAGTTAACGTTTCGGGTCAGTGACCCTTCTTCGGAACAGTGTGATGGAGACAGTGTGTCTGCAGCTGCCTCTATCAGGGGTTTAAATTATTCATATGATTTCTCAGAACAAGGAAAAGATTTGGAATTGGATGTAATTCGTTTAAATTGCTATTTGAGACATCCCACATGTACTACTAGCTTTGGAGACAGATGGTGCAGGGGGTATCTGTTGGTGTTTCGATCTGTGTGCTTGCTGACAGACAAACAGTTGGGCTTTTCAAAGTGGTTGGCTTCAGACAAGCTGTTGGTCAGAGAGAAATCTGTATAACTCTATGACTCTATAAAGCAGTTGGGCTCCAGCACAAAGAGGCCATCGGGAACCACGGGTGTTTCTGTTTTGAGGCAAGCCCATGCTCAAGCTGGGAAGTCCAGATTCCGGACGCGATCTCATGTCTCGGAAGATAGCTGAGAAACTAAAGAATCAAAGTGAATTTCTAAAAGCCGTGGCACATTTTGGATTGGTCCCAGGAGAAGAGAACAAACCGCAAAGATCCTGTAACATATAGGGGAACTTTTAGAGTTAAAGCAGAAGTCAAGCAGGAGTGTTCTGTTGAGATTTAAAGGTTGAAGTACCTTCATGCTCTGTTAAGATTTAGAGTTTGAAATATAAGTGTTTCCAAATTGCAGTTTTAAGTTAATATCGTTTTGCTTTGTTTAACTCTTATACAGTAATGCTTTTTGTTTAAAACATGAAATCTTATGGCATTATTCTTTCAATAATAATGGGGAATTCAACTTTTTTTTTTAAATCTAACGGTCCCTAATGGGCAACCTCATTATTCAGCCAAGGGTACCACTTGATAATTATTCATGCCCCTAAGCTCAATGTCAAACCTAACCACCACTGGCACACCGAGGCTACAGTATAGAATAGTCATGCACCCGGATTGATGCAGCCAGAACAATCTCAAAAAGCCCAACATTATTCAGCAAAGAGTACCACTTGACCATTATTCATGCCCCTAAAGCTCAATGTCAAACCTATCCACCACGAGCACACCATGGCTGCACTATGTACTATCTTCAAGATAAAGTGCAGAAACCCACCAAGCTAACTTTGATATCACCTCCTAGCCCACAACCTCTACCATCAAGAAAACGAGCATAAGATCTTGGGAACATCATAACCTCCAAGCGATACACCATCCTGATTTTGGCATCTATCACTTTTTCATTATTGCCACTAGGTCAAGTTCTTAAAATTCCCTAATGAACACCATTGTGGGAGCTCCATCACCACCAAGACCGTAGCAGTTCAAGAGGGCAGCCCACCACCAACTTCTCAGAATAACGAGCAATGGGCAATAAATGTGGCCTTGCTCGCCGCACCCACATGCCGGAAACAAATATACAAAAAAAGAGAAGTTAGGCACGTTAATGCTTTGTGAAGGAATAACGTTTCATAGTTTATGCTGGGTTCCTCTTTTGTTCCACTGTAAGATAATTGAATTAGACTAATTACAGAATCACAATTGTTACAGTGCAGAAGGCGGCCATTCGGCCCACCCTGTCTGCACCAGCTCTCCTAAAGAGCAATTCACTCAGTTCCATTCCCCCACCTTCTCTCCATAACCCTGCACATTCTTCCTTTTCATATAACAGTCTAATTCCCTTTTGAATGCTTCAATTCAAACTGCCTCCACCACACTCTCAGGCAGTGCACTCCAGATCTTAACTACTCGCTGCGTGAAAAAGTTTTTCCTCATGTCACCTTTGCTTCTCTTAGCAAATACTTTAAATCTGTGCCCTCTCATTCTCGATCCTTTCACGAGTAGGAACTTTCTATCGCCTCTATCCAGACCCCTCATGATTTTGAATACCTCTATCAAATCACCTCACAGCATTCTCTTCTCCAAGGAAAACAGTTCTAACTTCTCTAATCTCATGACAAATATTTTCTCAACTCCCTTGAAAGTAGGCTAAAGAATGATGTAGGTTGAGCTAATCTCAAACATCTACCTTTTGTTAGCTGCCAAAGGACATTTTTATACTGGGACCTGTATACAGCTAGACTTCAAACTCCTTTTGATTGAATAACCAGCACCATTTATTGAAGCATTGTACTTTTTGGCTAAAGCCGCAACACTTTTTGTTACAGTAGGGCTATGAGCTAGCAAAATTTTTTTGTTGCATGGCTGACACACGGCATTCTGCAGCAACAGATCTGGGATATGAACATCTGTGCCCATTCTGGCATATTTCTGCTGTAACTCTGGTAAGAGTATCCCGGAACAGCTTGAAACAAAACCGGGTCCTCAACAAGTCAGGTCCCAACCTAGTTCGGAAGAACCAAGGATGCCCTGGTCGGTGCCATAACCTCTGCCCACTCCATATATGGTTTTGTGATAACGGGGTGTAGACTAGGAGTGTGGAATCTGTCGATCAGGAGTTCCCATGCCCTGGGCCTCAATGGATTTTGGCAAATGGTCGACAAATCTAAAGGCTGGATCTACCAGCCAACCAAGGGGCAGATATTGGGATACCCATAACTTGCCTTGCAAAGTCTTGCTCATCCACCAACCAGCCATCAATAACCCGCAACCCCAAAACATATTAAATCCTGGTCCTCATGTTGTTATGATCCACAAACAAACCAAAAGAACCAAATTTACCGAACATACCCAAACATCAAAAACAAATGGCAAACTTTCACTTTTGTAACTTTTACTTCAACAATCAAACCAAAATCAACATAAACTAAACATGAAATAATAAATAAATCACAGTCAATATATTTAGTTTACAGATTACACATCAATTATCAGATGCAACAAAGGTAGATCTCAGGGTTTACTGGGCAGTCCTCTCAGCAAAGTTGGCACTGAACAGCCCCGAAGTTCCTCAAAACTATGAACTGCTTCGGCCAGATTTCCAATTCTTGTCCTCCAAGATGCATACACCAATATGTCTTCTCATCGATAGCAAGCATTGCAGTCATCCCTTTAACGTTTTGGTCTTGTCGACTTTCGAACGTCCTCAGCCCCGCTCACGACAGTCTTGATGGCGTCGTTTCCAATAACTGTCAACAAAAACAGCTGTCGCAACTCGTATTTGGCAATGGCCAGCTCCCAGAATCAGTTTTCAGTCTGAGCAGCTTCTCTGCCAAATACCTACAGCATCCTTGAACTCTGCAGTCTTCCAATTAGCCTGTATAGCTCTAGTCACATGCCTCTGGTCAAATGACCCTGTGTTTGTTTTATCTGGTTCCAACCAGTTCTGTTTCTCCAGAAACCTGAAGTTCTTAGTTTCGCTTTCAAGTTAGGGTGTGTCACAAGAAAAACAAGCTTTGAAACCAGAGTCTGTGTACTTATCAGAATTCAACAAGTCATCTGTTCAAAAACAGTTTGCACATGCTCCTCCATTGGTCTCACACTGCAGACTCCATCACAATTTGCAAATTACTCACGGCCTCACCTCACCTTTATAGTCGCAAACTCAAGATACAACCTCCACTCAAGACTGGATGAATGCCTCAAACCTTTTCACCATTCCGCTATATAGTAGCGGAGCCTTCACCCATCATGGTCAGACACTTGCTACATCTAACCCCTGCTCAAGAAGACAAGACTTATGTCTTTAATCAAATCTTCATTCACCTTCTGTTATCAACACATCCCAAATTCTATTTATTGCCAGTTCGTTCCTCCCCTTCCCACTTAGACTCTAAATTGTTATTGCCTGGCTATGAGCAGAATTAAAGCCTAGATCAGAGGAGAAAGAAACAGATGAAAGGTCACAAACCTGAAATGTTAACTCTTTTTCTCCCTCTACAAATGCTGTCAAATCTGCTGACTATTTCCAGCATTTTCTGCTTGCATTTCAGATTTCCAGCATCTGCAATATTTTGGTCTTTTAACACCTGGATCTTTTGACTTGCAGTTGAGGTGCCAAGTGAGGCAATAATTTCTTGATGCAAGCTGCTGCAGTTCCCAAGTCATACACCAAACTTCACACTTGACATTCCTTTCAATGCTACTAATCCATACAGCCAAGGAAGGCTCTGGATTCAATCTAGAATATGCATCAAGTTGTTTGATCTTAACCAAACAGCAGTAGGACACGAGAAATGACCTCAGCACAAGTCATTTGGGAGTATTTGAGAATTCAATACCTATTGGAATGTTTGCTGATATGTAAATTGAGGATAAGATCAGCCTCATCTGTAAATAGTCCTCACCAGCATGGAATAACCTACTGGCATTCACTGTCCAGAATGGCCACCTGGCTATGTTAGCTGAAACCTGGTGTACAGGAACCAAATACAATCTTTGAGATGAGAATTTTTGAAAATGAAGTGGCAAAGTTTGCGGAGAGAAGAACAAGAGTAAGAGAAACATATTCGTGCAAAACTCATTGAAAGTAGACTAAGTGGAGGATCCATTCAGCTCATCAGGTTTTTGCAACATAAACTGCTAGTTGGGCAGTTGGAATTTTTTTAAAAATCAATTTAAGTTTATCATTCTCTCGGTTTTGCATGCAGATTCACTAAGTAGTGAAGTCTGGATAATACTATAGCTCTCTGCAAAACATGTGTATGTTCTCCAGGATTAGGTCCTTAAAAATTAGCTCAAACTTTATACTCCCAGGGAAAATAAATCTCGATTAAACCAGCAGATCAAGCATCTCATTAAAACAAAACTTGGACAAAGTCCAGTATAAATTCAGAAGTAGAATGATGGACAGGTCTCTTTCTCACTACTCCTTCCATCTCCAACAAATGGAACTGTAACTAATCAAAACAATTAAGTTGCCTTGATGAAAATCATATTGAAAATTCTTCTCTCTGGTATTGACAAAAACATACTATTAGGTACAGGTAAGTAGTTTTGATTCACAGGATTTAGTATGTGCAGACTTAAAGAACAGCTATTCATGCTTTCAAAATCAACACCTGCCTAAGACTGAAGGAATATTACAACAAGCAGCTGGCTTCAATGGTTTACATAGAGTCCCAAAATGCAAGCCTGAAACCCACAGAATGTTTCCAAAAATTCCATTTTGATTCTTACTCATATCCTGTGCAATGTAAAACTGTACGTTCACTTTTTCCAAAATAACAGCAAGTTCTAACCAGCTTTTTTTTTATTACTGCACTGTGTATATTACTAGTCCAACATATTTTGACAGCATCAACATTTGGAATCTGCAATCTACATAGATACATTTCAATGGTAAAGTTATGGTCAAAGTTAATACAATGGCTAAGAATATTGTAGAAGATGTAATTAATAGTTTTCCTTGTCATGTCATATGGAAAAGGAAGAGCAAAAGTCCACTTTGTAAAAATCTGCTCATCACAATTCAAAATGTAAATGAGCTCAGAAGGAACTTGCAATGTATTTACACGACATCGCATCCAAGTTGGTCATAAAATGCAGCCTTAATCTCAGGAGTTTTGAACAGAAGCAGCCATTGTTTAGGTTGCAGTTGCATTATATTATACATCTGAGATTGGTAGCGGTAGCATGGTCAGAGCGAAACTGCTGGTTTCAGCTCAAAAGCTGCACATGTATGTAAGCTCTAAGGGATAATGTTTTCTGAAGATTAGAAGAGTACAAGTAGTACATACAAACTTAGGAAATTGATGAGCAGGAATAGGCCAACTGATCTAACAAACCTGCCCCCCCCCCCCCCACCACAATAGCAAGATCATCACGTTAGCTTCTGCAAAACATAGTACAGGATATGCAAGAAAATACACTCCAGGTGCAGCAGGGGAAAACTTACTAATAATTCTCCAACAGCACTGTCATGCCCAGTAAAGACATATATTCCAAATTTTAAGATATGGATTTTATTCAAGGTGGACTCTTTAAAACTGACCTTACCTTTTTAAAAAAAGGTGGACAACGTTGCAAAGGATGGCCGCTGAAGGTCAGATGACCAGGCCTGTGCATTCGAACATTTCCTCACTATATGTCAAGGACAAAAGGATACATTCTCGGCCAAGATGTGTCAATTACACCCATCCTGAAACCATCAAGAGACCATCAAGAGACATTACTGAATTGAATGGGTTCTTCTGAAACAAAGGTGGTGCGAAGTAGCCACATCATAAAAGGATTATACTCAACCAGACATTAATAGATGGCCATGGATTCCACATCCTGGTCCATTGTGTAGTCACACCAAGGGAGAAAAACCATGTGTCAGATACCAGAAATGCTAATGAAGAATTGTGACCTCAAAAGGTAACCCTCGGGAGAAAGAGAGGAAGATCACAGCAACCACCACAGAAAAGCAGAGGCTGTGGAAAGAGATCCAACCAAAACAAGGAAAAAGTTCTGCTGCGAATCCTACACTTCAACTTGCTGCAGCTGAGAACATCCAATCTGAAATCTTAACCACCAGAAATCCACAACACCTCAACAAAGTCAACACTACAAACAACACAGGCATTCATCTTTCCACTGAGAAGATTCAACAGGTTTACCGGAAACCACGAACGCCTACCACACCTTGAACCCTTACCCTCTGCCTTCTATCTATCTTCTCTTGAGAGTACTTGTGAGAGTGAATGCGGGCACGAATGGTGTTGCAAACAATTCAGATAATGAATATTGTTCAATAAATAGTTAATCTTCTATTTTAAACTTATAAGAAAGCCTGTTACTGTCTGTTTATTTGGCAAGTAAAACATTCAGGGAATAACTCATCATTTTAAACAAAATACGAAGGCGCTCAGTTGGGAGGCGAACAGTTAGGAGTGGAAACTACCCACGCGCCTTATCACCTGGCTGTAACAGCATAAACAGAAACGAAACAGGCAATCACATAAAAAAGCAAGATTTATGAACATAGGAGCAGGGAGTAGGCCATTCAGCCCACTGAGCCTGCTCCACCGTTCAATACGATCATGGCTGATTATCCACTTCAATGTTTTTTTTCCCACACTATCCTCATATCCCCTTATGTCATCTATATTTAGAAATCTGTCAATCTCTGCTTTAAACATACTCCATGCCTGAGCTTCCACAGCCGTCTGGGGTGAAGAATTCCAAAGATTCACAACCCTCTGAGTAAAGACATTTCTCATCTCTGTCCTACGTGACTTCCCCCTTATTTTGAAATTGTGTCCCCTGGTTCTAGACTCGCCAAACAGGCAAAACATCTTAGCTGCATCTACCCTGTCTATCCCTTTAAGTATTTTGTAGGTTTCAATGAGATCACCTCTGATTCTTCGAAACTCTACAGAACACAGGCCCAGGTTCCCCAATCTCTCTTCATTTAATTTATTTATTTAGAGATACAGCACTGAAACAGGCCCTTCGGCCCACCGAGTCTGTGCTAACCATCAACCACCCATTTATACTAACCCTACAGTAAGCTCATATTCCCTACCACCTACCTACACTAGGGGCAATTTACAACAGCCAATTTATCTATCACTTGCAAGTCTTTGTCTGTGGGAGGAAACCGGAGCACCCGACGAAAACCCACGCGGTCACAGGAAGAACTTGCAAACTCCGCACAGGCAGTACCCAGAATCGAACCCAGGTCCCCGGAGCTGTGCCGCATTGGACAGTCCCGCCATCCCGGAAACAAGTCTGCACTCCCTCTATGGCAATAATATCCTTCCTAAGGTAAGCGGACCAAAACTGCACACAGTACTCCAAATGCAGTCTAACCAAGGTTCTATACAATTGAAGCAAGACTTGACTACTCCTGTACTCAAATCCTCTTGCGATAAAGGCTAACATACCACTAGCTCTCCTAATTGCTTGCTGCACCTGCATTTTAGCTTTCAGTGACTTATTGACAAGGACACCCAGGTCCCTTTGCACATCTACACTTCCTAATTTCTTACCATTTAATAAATAATCTGCACATCTGTTCCCCCTACTAAAGTGGATAACCTCACATTTCTCCACATTATATTCCATCTGCCACATTCTTGCCCACTCACTAGTTTTTCCTAATCCCCTTGAAGCCGCTTTGCACCTTCCTCACAACACACATTCCCAACTAGTTTTGTGTCATCTGCGAACTAGGAAATACTACATTTGGTCCCCACATCCAAATCATTGATGTACATTGTGAACAGCTGGGGCCCAAGCACTGATCCCTGCAGTCACAACCTGCCAACATGAGAATGACCCGTTGATCCATACTCTGTTTTCTGCCTGTTAACCAATCCTTAATCCATGCCAGTATATTACCTCCAATTCCATGTGCTTTAATTTTGCTAACCAACCTCCTGTGGGGACTGCATCAAAGGCCTTTTAAAAATCCAAGTATACCACATCCACCGACTCCCTTTTATCAATTCTGTTACTAACAGCCTCAAAAAACTCCAACAGGTTCGTCAAACAAGATTTCCCATTCATAAATCCATGTTGACTATGCCCAATGAGATCATTATTATCCAAGTGTCCATTTATCACATCCTTTAGAATTGATTCTAGCATTTTCCCTACTACTGATGTAAGGCTAACAGGTCTAAGTTCCCTGTTTTCTATCTCCCTCCCTTCTTAAATAGTGGGGCGACATTTGCGACCTTCTAATCTGCAGGAACCACTCCAGAATCTATAAAATTTTGGAAGAGGATCACCAATGTATCCACTACCTCCATAGCTACCTCTTTCAGCACTCTGGAACATAGAATATCAGATCCTGGGGACTTAGCAACCTTCAGCCCCATTAATTTCTCCTATACAACCTTCTTACGAATACTAATTTCCTTCAATTCCTCATTCCCCCTAATCCCTTGGATCTCTAATTCTGGGAGATTTCTTGAATCGTTCTCCGTGAAGACAGACACAAAGTAATCATTTAGCTCTCTGCCATTTCTCTATTCCCCATTATAAGCTCTCATGACTCTGCCTGTACTGGATCCGCATTTGTCTTAGCCAATTATTTCCATTTTACATACCCATAGATGCTTTAACAGTCCATTTTTATATTTTTTACCCCCTTACATTCATATTCTACTCTGCGTTTATCGGCTTCTTCGTCCTCCTTTGCTGTATTCTAAAATCCTCCCAATCCTCAGGTTTACTACTATTTCTGGCAACTTTACAGGCCTTTTCTTTTAATCTTAAACAATCCCTAACTTCCTTTGTTATTCACGGTTGACTGCCTTTACTTTTGGGGTTTATGTGCCCTGAGGGAATGTATAGTTGCTGTGAACTATATAATATTTCTTTAAAGACTATCCATTGCATATGCACTGTCAGACCTTTTAATGTATTTTCCCAATCCACCTCAGCCTATTTGCCCCTCATTCTTTGGCCTCCTTGTCTCGAGACAAGGCAGCATCGTCAGCAAAGAGGAGTTCCCTGATGAGAACTTTCCGTACTTTGGACTTCGCTCTTAGACGGGCAAGGTTGAACAACCTGCCCCCCGATCTTGTGTGGAGGAAAATTCCTTCTTCTGAAGACTTGAACGCATGTGAGAGCAGCAGAGAGAAGAAAATCCCAAACAGTGTGGGTGCGAGAACACAGCCCAGTTTCACGCCACTCAGGATAGGAAAGGGGTCTGATGAGGTGCCGCTATGCTGAATTGTGCCTTTCATATTGTCATGGAATGAGGTGATGATACTTAGCAGCTTTGGTGGACATCTGATCTTTTCTAGTAGTCTGAAGAGACCACGTCTGCTGACGAGGTCAAAGGCTTTGGTGAAATCAATGAAAGCAATGTAGAGGGGCATCTGTTGTTCGCAGCATTTCTCCTGTATCTGACGAAGGGAGAACAGCATGTCAATGGTCGATCTCTCTGCACGAAAGCCACATTGTGCCTCAGGGTAGACGCGCTCGGCCAGCTTCTGGAGCCAGTTTAAAGCGACTCGAGCAAAGACTTTCCCCACTATGCTGAGCAGGGAGATTCCACGGTAGTTGTTGCAGTCACCGCGGTCACCTTTGTTTTTATAGAGGGTGATGATATTGGCATCGCGCATGTCCTGAGGTACTGCTCCCTCATCCCAGCACAGGCAAAGCAGTTCATGTAGTGCTGAGAGTATAGCAGTCTTGACACTCTTGATTATTTCAAGGGTAATGCCGTCCTTCCCAGGGGCTTTTCCGCTGGCTAGAGAATCAATGGCATCACTGAGTTCCGACTTTGTTGGCTGTACGTCCAGCTCATCCATGACTGGCAGAGGCTGGGCTGCATTGAAGGCAGTCTCAGTGACAACATTCTCCCTGGAGTACATTTCTAGGTAGTGCTCAACCCAGCGGTCCATTTGCTTGCGTTGGTCAGTGATTGTGTCCCCTGATTTAGATTTGAGGGGGGCGATCTTCTTGATGGTTGGCCCAAAAGCTCGCTTAATGCCATCATACATTCCTCTGATGTTTCCGGTGTCTGAGGCCAGCTGAATATGACTGCATAAGTGCTGCCAGTAGTCATTTGCACAGCGCCTGGCTGTTCTTTGTGCAGTGCTTCTGGCTGCTTTCAGTGCTACGGATGTTAACTCGCTGGGGGCTTTCTTGTAGTTCAACAGTGCAATGCGCTTAGCGGCTATGACAGGTTCCAGCTCTTCAAAATGAGATTGAAACCAGTCGGCATTCCTCTTCGCATGTTTGCTATAGGTGGTCAAAGCTGACTCATAGATGGTGTCTCTGATGTGGGCCTACTTGGTCTCAGTATCCCCTGTGGGAGTGTTTTGAAGGGCTTTTACAAGTGAATTTAGAAATTTTTGTAACAGCTGTGGATGAGAAATTCTGCTCGTGTTGATGCACGGGTGGCCCTTCTGCTTGGAGTGATGCAGCTTCTTTGGTTTGAGTCTAACCTTGCTGCACACCAGGGAGTGGTCGGTGTCGCAGTCCGCACTGTGGAAGCTGCGTGTGATTTGAACACTGTTTAAGGAGGCTCGCCTTGTGACAATGAGGTCCAGCTGGTGCCAACGACGTGATCTTGGGTGCCTCCATGAAACCTGGTGACAGGGTTTAGTGTGAAAGAACAAGTTGGTGATGCAGAGGTTGTGATAGGTGCACAACTCAAGCAGTCTCTGTCCATTCTCATTCATCCTTCCAACGCCATAGTGCCCAAGACAGGAGGGCCATGAGTCATGGTCGGCCCCAACCCTCGCATTAAAGTCCCCCAGCAGGAACAGGTATTCGGTGTTGGGGATGCTACTAATGATATTATGGAGTTCCTCGTAGAACTGGTCTTTAGCTTCAGGTGGGGAGCAGAGTGTTGGAGCATAGATGCTGAGTAGGTGTTCTGGACCAGAGGCGGTGAGCAGTCGGATGGACAGTATGCGTTCCGAGCCATTTGAGGGATGCTCTATCATGCTGAGCAAGGAATTTCTGATGGCGAAGCCCACTCCATGCTGTCTTGGTTCTTCAGTATCCCTACCCTGCCAGAAGAAGGTGTAGTCTTGCTCTGTTAGAGATCCACTCGCAGGGAGGCGTATCTCCTGAAGTGCTGCAATGTCTACATTGATTCTACTGAGCTTGTTGTTTAATGATGGCGGTCTTCCGAGAATCGTTGATTTGTGTAAGGTCTTCCGACAGGCCAGGACACATAGTTCTGACGTTCCAGCTTGCAAAACGAAGGGCTGGTACCTTCTTTCGTGCTGTTTGGTGTGGTGCTGCAGTCCACTTTTCGGGCAATGACCCTGAACTCCAAGCACCCATTGAAGCAGGTGGACTGTGGCGGGACAGAACCTTATTGACCGGGGGCTGCCCGGTTTGAGGCGAGCGGTAGCTGGCCAGTGAGGTGCGATGACCTCTCCCACCGACAAAGGCAACCCGTGGCACCCAATCTCTACGGCAATTGAACTGGACCTGCAACCGGTAACTGCTGCCTTCCGTGTTGTTTCGGTTGCTGTGAGGCGACTATGGAGTGACCTCTCCATGGCGCATGCCTGGGCGAATGTATGGAGGTAGAGAGTTGCCCAAGCATCAAAACCCCCCTCTCGGCCTATCTGGTGGGGTCCAAAGGAGTGCAGAAGACGACGTTTGGCACCGGTATGGCTGCAGGAACTGCCAGAAACATGCCAAAGGTGACACATGACCGCCTACGGGGTTCCGCTCCAGATTTTCTGTTAGGGTTTACTCCCTTAGCCTCGGTCTCTCCCGAGACGCCCACAAGGCAGTGGGGTTGTTAGGGCCCCTACACAAGGGGTAGGAGGATGCCGGTGGGAGGAGGGGGTGCAAGGGGGAGGGGTGGAGGGAAGGGGGTGCGAGGGGGAGCTGGGAAGGTGGCTGTAAGGGAAGGGGGTGCAGGGGGAAGATGGTGCGAGGGCGGAGCTGGGAAGGGGTTGCGAGGGGGGAGGGGGGGGTGCGGTGAGCTGGGAGTGTGGAGCTGGGAAGGAGAAGTGGGGGGGGGGGAAAAGCGGGTGCAGGTCGTAAACCATTTCATCAGTTCCCACCATCGACGCCGGGAAAGCTCATCAGCGTCCTCCGGGAGGTGAGCGACAGCCTCGGGTGCCGGTACCAGCAGGAATTCGCCGACATTGCGCTGCAGATGCTCTCCAAGCCATCTCCCGCGGGCGCTTTGAAGTTGTGGCTCCTCATACCTCATATAGATTATAGGCAGCAGAGAAAGAGACATTAATGATTCAAGTGGCGGCACAGTGACGCAGTGGTTAGCACCGCAGCCTCACAGCTCCAGCGACCTGGGTTCAAATCTGGGTACTGTCTGTGTGGAGTTTGCAAGTTCTCCCTGTGTGTCTGCGTGGGTTTCCTCCGGTTTCCTCCCACAGCCAAAAGACTTGCAGGTTGATAGGTGAATTGGCCATTATAAATTGCCACTAGTATAGGTAGGTGGTAGGGGAATATAGAGACAGGTGAGGATGTGGTAGGAATATGGGATTGGTGCAGGATTAGTATAAATGGGTGGTTAATGGTTGGCACAGACTCGGTGGGCCGAAGGGCCTGTTTCAGTGCTGTATCTCTAAATCTAAATCTAAAAATCTAAATCTAAAGTGTAAGACCATATAGGACCAGATTGAAGGCAAACCAGGTGCCAAAAGAGAACTAGAAAGTACCGACGATATAAAACATGTCAAAAATTGTTCTAGTACAATAACAGCACAAGAGTCATCACAGCAAAAGTTAAATATTCCCAACCTGAGGTTAACTACTCAGATTCGCCATAGAAAGCATCTTAAATCCTTGTTTCGGAGGTTTTTAGCATGGAGGGTATCAACACAACGTTCCATTATCAAATACTTCTATGCACTTTAAAATTTTGGCATAATCAATGGGCTGAAAATCAATAATTCCCCCAGAAATTATGTGCTATCCCCCAACACACTTAGAAACACAAGGAAGGCGATTTGATAGACAGTTATATTGAATCAGTGAACCAAGGCAGCTCAAGCTTCAGACAAAGTAAATATATTTACAGATAAAAGGGGAAGGTTACATTAGTCGGTCTGCACTGCAGAAGCTCTAATTGTGGGAGGCAAATGGAGGAGGTATTCTAAAGACAAATCAGGGAGATGAGTAGCAATAAAAAAACTATTGTTCTGAAAAATTTCAATGACCCACTCATTGATTGGGACAGGTAAGCAGTTAACAGAGATAAGGAAATGGAATTCCCTTATGTGCAAAGAAGTGCTTCCTTAAACAGTATGCTCATATGCCTACAAGGAACTGATGCTGAGACGAAATGAGATGCGACTCGATGAGTTAGATGTGGGTGTGCACTTCAGCAGTAGTGGTCATGTGAAGGTTTAAGGTACCAAATATAACAGGAAATATTTAGTACAAAAGCAAGGGCTTGAAATTTGTTGCAAAAATTGTGTCATGCAGTCTAGCAAATGTAATGAAAAGTGCCCTTTGAGCCAAGCAGGCTACTGTTCAAAGTCTCCGGCACAACTGGTTCAAAAGCACAAGTGTCAGAAGTCTGGGAGTAAGTCACCCACAAATAATGTCAATCAAGAAAGTGCACGTAACATGGGAGAAGAAAAGAGAAAATAAAACATGAAGGAATAATAAAAGATATTAAAACATTTCAGCAGACCAAATGTATTATTTGTTCTTAGGATTCATTACCAATTTTCACAAACATTTCCCAGACTTTTTTTCCCCAAGTTGGTGGTTCAATAAAAATCATGATTTTCCGCATTAAGAACGTCAAATTCTCACTGGTCAGAGCACGGAAAATCGGATCCTCAGATGCATGTAAATCACATTAGTGATTACTTCAAGCATACTGCGTGATCCAAGTGCACAACTTGGAGTGCATACCTGCCATGCACAATTTACATTACACAAAGATTGCAAGTTTGCAGAAGTTAGCAGTGACAGTAGCCTATGTGGGCACCAGTGAGATGGCAAACAAAGAGACAACGGCAAAAGAAAACAAATGTATTGAAGTTGCTCAATTACATTATTTAAGTGTGAAGTCCAAGCTATTATTTTGTTCCAATGATGGAGCCCCACACTTTACCCAAGATTATATCATGCCATATGCATTCGCACTACTGTTGGCTTACTAGTTTAAATATGTTCAGCATTCAGACAGAGCTGGGTACTGCCTTTTTTTTTAATGAAACATTTTCTAGAACCTATTTTGAGTTTGAACTGGGCCACATCATTAAAAAAAATGACTGTCACTGTTCATTAATTAATTACTGCTCAGTAAAGACTATTGTCCAAAGTAATTTGTACTTCAAGGTTTTTTTTTAAAAAGTTGCACTACCTTGCCCCAAAAGCTCTCTACCTTAAACCTGGAGTCCTAGCAGTGCAGTGTTCATGTTAAGTGGTCTACCTGTGGCACATTTGGACTAAGTAGATAATTGTGAGTTATCATTTAGCTAAATATGTCTTTTTTCTTTGAAGTCCCCTGCTTGTTTTCTTCATTCCTAGCAATGTTCTAAATAAAAGCTTCTATTGATTTTTTCACTTTTATTCACAAAACAACAGAGACTACACTTCAAAAGTAACTCACTGGGTCTGAAAGACAATACAAAAGCGAATTTCTTCTTTACAGTAATCGCTTTTATACTGGTAGCTTTTTTTTCAAGAAAAAATACCTCCCTTCCATCCAGCGAACCACATTCCTTCACATTATTTCACTCAATAAACAGTCTTCAGATGTACTTAGTATTACTGCTGGTGGAGAACTATTTGCTCAGCTGACTAACACCATTAGGAGCCGATAACTGACTTTGTATTAATGCTGCTGAAACCCTCATCTATGCTTTTATTACCTTTAGACTGGACTATTCCAACGCACTCCTGGCCAGCCTCCCATCTTACACCCTCCATAAATTTAAGCTCATCCAAATCTCTGATACCTATATCCTAACTCGCATCAAGTCTCATTCACTCATCGCCAGTGTGCTTGCTGACCTACACTGGCTTCCAGTCTGGAAACGCCTCAATTTTAAAATTACTCAATCCATGTTTTGAAATCCCTCGATGATCTAGCACCTTCCTAACTCTGTAAGCTCCTCCAGCTCTACAGCCCTCTGAGATCTCTGCCCTTCTCCGCATCACCTATTTTAATTGCTTCACCATTGGTAGCCTGCCTAGGCCATAAGTTCTGAAATTACCTCCCGACCTCTGCCTGTCTGCCATTCTCTTCCCCTTTAAGATAATATATAAATTAAATTTATTATTGTTGTTGAGTCATCTGAAGAAAGTTTGCAACTGAAATAAGTCAGATCTTGTTCTGACTATGTGCAATTCCCAGTTACGATAATTAATGTCACCATCAGCAAAGCTACATAGATCCTATCCTGGATTCACTAAATTTAACAGCATGAAACCTATAACAAGGCAGTTGATTTATCAAGTGCAGATTCCATACTTCTTCCAATGAAGATATAAGTAGAACTCCAAGAAGCACTTAGGAAAACATAACTACTAGTGTTGTTGATGCTGTGTAGACTCTTTGAATACTGTGATGATTTAGTTAATGCGTTTGGATGCAGATGAATATTTTGTGCCATTAAAACACAAATGAGACAGACAGTAGCTTCAAAGCCACTGCCAAAAAGGACTGCTTCACACCTCATGCCGCATGGTTGCCAGATTGTATGAATGGAATGCATTATTTCACACTGCCCTTTTTCGCTTCAGTCATTTTTTTCATTAGTTGACACTTCATATTTCCATTACAGTAATAAAGACAAATATTACCACAAACCTTTGAACCCAATATACAGCTGTGAATATAACCAGAGTGCTATAAATTTTTTGCTGGTATATTAACACTGGGAATATGGCCCTAAAGTAATATACACACTCAATTTTCTTCCTTTTCTATTGAACACAATTAGGTTACAGAACAAATCACGACCTAGTATTGTCAAACCACTTACTGACTAGAGGCAAGGGAGTGGGGGTGAAGTTGCTTCTCGGCAAAAAGACCTCTATTTTGTGCAGACTGAATGTCAACTCTCTGGCATCTCCTCCGACCTCTCCCTGGATCATGACCCCCACCACCGAACATCAAAACGGTGTTTTCCAGATGATCACTGACCTCAAGTCCCACATAACTGTCCCCCAACTTTACACAAGCCACTTCTAACTTCTTCCCAAAAATCAACAAACAGGACTCTCCCAGTGGATCCATCAGCTGGATTTTAGCCCACAAATGTGCCGGGGTGGGTGTTTTGAGGTCAGGAAATCAGGAAGATCAAATTTTCTCTAACATAAGAACATAATAACTAGGAGCAGGAGTAGGCAATTCAGCCCCTCGAGCCTGCTCCGCCATTCAATATGATCATAGCTGATCTCATCTCGGCCTCAACTCCACTTTCCTGCCCGTTCTCCCTAATCCTTCAACCCATTACTAAATAAAAATCTGTCTATCTGCTCCTTAAATTTACTCAATGTCCCGGCATCCACCGCACTCAGAGGTAATGAATTCCACAGACTCACAACCCTAAGAGAAGCAATTTCTCCTCATCTCTGTTTTAAATCTGCTACCTCTTATCCTAAATCTGTGACCTCTTGTCCTAGACTGCCCTCCAAGAGGAAAAATCCTCTCTGCTTTGTCATCCTCTCAATTAGATCTTCTCTCATTCTTCTAAACGAGTAAAGGCGTAAACTGCTCAATCTCTCTTCATAAGACAAACCCCTTATCTCTGGAATCAATCTAGTGAACCTCCTCTGAACTGCCTCCAATACAACTACATCCCTGCTGAAGGGGACCAAAACTGTCCGCAATACTCCAGATGCAACCTCACTAATGCCTTGCAGCAACACTTCCTTACTTTTATACTCTATTCCTTTAGCAATAAATGCCAAAATTCCATTTGCCTTCCTTGCACCTGCATACTGCTGCACCTGCATACTGGTTTTCTGCGATTCATGCACGAGGACACCCAGATTCCTCTGCACCGAAGCACTCTGAAGTTTCTCTCCATATAGATAATAATTTGCCTTTCTATTCTTCCAACCAAAATGGATAACCTCACACTTATCCACGTTAAACTCCATCTGCCAAATTTTGGCCCATTCACTAATCTATCCATATCCGTTTGTAAATTTCTTAATTCTTTATTGCAACTTACTATCCCACCTATTTTAGTGTCATCTGAAAATTTGGCTATAGTACCTTCTATCCCTTCATTCAAGTCATTAATATAGATTGTAAATAGTCGGGGCCCGAGGACCGAACCCTGTGGCGCCCCACCAGCTACATCTTGCCAACCAGAAAAGGACCCATTTATCCCAACTCTGACTAACAGAAAACGATCCTCTCTCCAAGCTAATAAATTGCCCCTAACCCCATGTGATCTTACCTTGTGTATTAACCTTTTGTGCAGCACCTTCTCAAATGCCTTCTGGCAGCCCAGATAGACTACATCTACAGGATCCCCAATATCCACTTTATAGAGTCAGAGTCGTACAGCATAGAAACAAGCCCTTCGGCCCACCTGGTCCATGCCAACCATAATGCTTATCTATACTAATCCAGTGTTCCGGATGGGGATCTGAAGGCACGAGAGTGCTGGCCACCGACACAAATATCGCACCGGAATGGACTGCGGGAATGTGAAGGTACTTAATTTGTTTATTTACATTAATCTACATATTTAAATTTTGCTGCCGTCACTGAGCGGCAGTTGGGCCGCCACGAGGCCTCGCAGTCGCTGGCAACATCAGGCTGGGCCTTCCCAGCATCGAGGCCCATTGTGAGAAACATTTTCTGGCATTCCACCCTCCACCCCCCAACCCCCGTCAGGCGGTCTGTAAAATTCGCCCCAATGTACATATGTATGACTGAACAAGCTGTATAGTATATTGTTTACTGTACAATTTATGTAGCAACGTTATTTATGCTGAAATAAAAACAAGAAATGCTGGAAATACTCAGCAGGTCTGGCACATCTGTGGAGCGAGAAGCAGAGTTAACGTTTCAGGTCAGTGACCCTTCATCGGAATTGCTGAAGCCAGGTTACACAGACTGTAGTAGCTGGTATAAACAATATTTTGGTGTCTACCTGGAACAAATTTAGAAAACCCCTGGAATTTGAGCTACGACTACAAAGTTTTGTACGAGATATTAACTGAAGCACAAATAATTTCATGAACTCTAATCAGAAGTGTGCTAACATAGGTGGAATCCAAATAGTGTTTAGATTCACTTCAAATAACTTAAATCACTTTATACTGTCACCTGTTTTAAAAAGCTTTCTTTCAGACAAGGTGCATCAATTGCCATTCTGTCTCAATAGAGTCATAAAAATCTCAAGTACATGGATAGTTTATCTTGCTTAAGCAAACCTAAGTGCACATTATTTCAATAATGCATTCTGTTCAAGAACACTACTTCTAATTGACTTTAATTATAATTCCAAACTAAGTAATGCATCATTTAAAGATGTTTTAAATCTTTCATTTAAAAAAGTTGGAAAGGCAGTTAAATATAAAGCAAATGTTTCTGTAATTCTAGGCTTTTTTAAGAACAGATTATTTTTCATTTTCGGATAGGAAGAACAATTGCATCAGGTAGAGAGACTTCAAGAGAGACTTCAAGGGATTTTTTTTGACTCATTCAAAATTCAAGGTATCAATGTGATCCAGATGGGATATTTGAAAAGGGAGTTATAGCTTAATGGTAATACCAGTTATGCAGGTAGAATATCTCTTCCTTTCCCTGCATGGGCCAAAGTGCGCATGCTGGGTTTTAAACGATTCAGATGACGTTTTATTCATTTCAGCTGGGCTTTTATTTACTTCTATTCACACCTAAGTTATTTGTGGTGCTACTCTGTTCATTATAAGTTATGAACTGCATATAATGAACCCGATCATCTGAGTGGGCAGTCCATTTACTTATTTAAATTATGCAGCTGTTCGAAAAAGGAACAGAACAAAAAGAAATAAGAGCACAACACTGAAAGAGATTTATGAAGTCACAGTCCGACATTCCACAGGAGTGTTTTGAATCCCCAAGTTACTTTGCCACACAAATGCTTTCTTTAAAAGTTATGGTGTGAGTGTGAGTCACACCATAAAAGCAGAAATATTTCACCTGCACTCCATTTAATTTTTTAAAAATATATTTCGAATGTATGAAATGGAAAAATGTGCCAGGCTATGGGGAATGAGCTGCTCTTTTAGAAAGCTAGCACAAGCACAATGGGCCGAGTGGCTTCCTTCTGTGCTGTGATATTCTATGATATTCTTGAACACTTTGGCATGCTCAATGATAATTTTGAGAAGTTAGTTCAGAGCTTTGTTACTTTACATGCTAAATTAATAATTTGCTATGAATGATTTTTGCAGAGAAACTGTTCAATTTCCTATAAAACTTTATTAGATCATACAAATTAACAGTAAATAACTGCATTGCTCAACAAAAAGTGATTTACTGATTTTTTTAAAAAAGTATTTCAGTGTGCATACGCACTTAAAGGTTTAGATTGCACTACAAGAACAAGAATTAGGATTTAGATAGCACCTTTAAAATAGAAAAACATCCAAGGCACTTCAGTGTCAACAGGGCAAAAATGGACACCAAGCTACAGAAGGAGCTATCAGGAAGGTCGCTGTCACTTTTATTTTGGAGTCACTAGATTGTGGGTTCAAGCCCCAATGCAAGATCTGAGCACATAATCTAGATTGAAAATTACTGAAAGGATGTGCCACTGTTCTCCTGTGGCCTCATCTATCTTCACTGGAGGCTGAAATGGACGTAGAGAATGCCAGTAAGCTGAGAAAGAGAGATTTGTATAGTTTATGATGCCTTGTCTGGCATAAACAGTGTTTGCCAACAAGACAATGATAATTTTGCTCAATTTCTGAGATGTGATGAGGCCAAACATAATTGTATATTAATTCTTTCTGTCTCACTCAAGTCACTTATTCTGTGATCGAGTCAATAGCCTACTTGCCTCAATATTATTAAACCACCTTTTCATTTAGAAGATCATAGACCCCTTCTTTCTCAATCTTCCAACCACCTGCCCAACAAAAGCATTTCAGTTTGGCAACAGACTTTTTACAATTGAAAGCTCTAAAATCACAGGATTATCCCAGTTTTTTTTATCTGTCTTTTCTCTATCTTCTCAGACTTCATTGTTAAATTAAGATTTGCTGGGACTGGATTCCTCTCTTCACACAATGTACATTTTATCAGACAACCAGATGTAAGCCAGACCAGGTATGGGCGCCAGATTGCCTTTCCTGAAGGATATTAGTGAACCAGTTGGTTTTTTTACGATAATCCAGTTTTCATTGCCATTTTTCTGATGCTAACCCACAAATTACCAGATTTATTGAATTTCTTTTCACAAGTTGCCATGGTTGAATTTGAATTCAGGGCCTCTGGATTGTTCATTTATGAGGAAAGATCAACTACCCTGGATCTTTTCTTTCTTGGGAAGTGAAGACAGAGAGGAGAGAAGTGTTTAAAATTATGAATGTGGTTAGGAGGAATAAATCCAAGTCAGCATTTCTGCTGTGTACAGAATATAAGGATAAGGAATCGTATTTACAAAAGAAAATGAGGTATGCAACAAGAAATATTTTACTAAAAGGGTTTTATCAAACTGATACTATGGCCTCAATACTTACTGGGACAGGGCTTTTGAGTGCGGTGGGGGAGAAGTTGCAATCAGAAAAAGATGCCATGCAGTTTTAACTCCGTGTGGTTTGCTGTTGTTTCAAAACATTCCCCATCAGGTAGCTAGCCTGATGCACAGTCTTGGCTGCCTGTCAAGCCGGAATGCTACAGAAAAGGATGCAGCCCAGGATCAGATGGGTTTTGTGATTGTTGGGGGTAGAAATCCCGAGGGAGGAGGGTGGGGAAGGGATGGGTACAGACAGTTGAGGGTCACGGGAAGATTGGGGATCGGTGATGGTGTGGGTAGCTCAGTGTTTGCAGGTGGTTAGCTTGTTGGGCCTGGAGGAAATACATCTGCCTCTCCTTGCCCACAAGCAATGCTGAAACGCATTTACCTCATGGATCTAAGCATTCTCATCTCCTTTTATCCCCGAGGCCCAGGATACCCGGCCTACAAGGGTTAAAATTCGAAATCCTGTTAAAATGGCAGTATACCGAATCGAACCCAGGTCGCTGGAGCTGTGAGGCTGCGGTGCTAACCACTGCGCCTTTTGAGCTATTTGAGAGACAGAGTCACTGGTTCACTTCAATATTAGTTTTTTTCTAGTATGTACTAGCCAGTGAAGATTGAGCAATGCATTATACTGAGGAAAATATTGTTGTACAGTAGAAGTACCACAGTAAACTAAAAATAAAATGAACAAACTTGTATTTGCATAGAGCTATTCATGTTTTCACAATGTCCCAAAACACTAAATAATCAATAAAGAATGTTTTAAGTGTTATCACTACTATAATGTAGGGAAACGCAACAGCAAATTTGCACACTCCAAGGCCCCACAAACAGGAATTAGATATTGACCTGGTAAACTGCTTTAGTGATATTTGTTGAGAAATAAATGTTCGCCAGAACATCAGGAGAGCTCTGCTGTTCAAGAAGTATCCTGGAATCTTTTAAACCCATCTGAAAGGATGGTTTAATGTCACATCCGAAAGATGGTCCCTCTGCCAGTGCAACACATCCCCCAGTCCTGTACTGAAGTAGTGCCAGCCTAGATAATGTGCTCAGGTCTCTGGAGTAGGGTGGAACCCATAACCTTCTGAATCAACAGTAAGAGTACTACCACTGAGCCAAATCTGACACCTTATAAACTACAGACAGTATTACACAAGAAACTTTTAAAGCAAAAAGTTACACACACAGGAAGTTACATATATATTAATATAGCCGTTCTAGTCGTAGAATTGTTGGCATCCTTCAATCTACGAAAGGTGAAGGACACACAGCAAACAGTCATTTAGGTGGGGTCTTCTCTTGGTGCACCTTTATTGATGGCTGTGAAGGACAATCCTTGAGAGGCAAGTTCTGCGACATCTAGTTGTAGTTCTGTAGCTAAATATAAGATCAAATACCAATCTCTCAACCCAGAAGTAAATTTTTAAGATGTCAAACCATCTTGAGTGGTATCAAGTGTGGAGACCAAGAAGGTCCAATGTTTGATCTCTTGTCTAAACTGTTAATCTCAAATAGTACAGTGGTGGACGTACTATAATTAGCCAAAAGTGAATAGTCTTTGGGCGAGGGCATAGACGAGCTCAGCTATCATAGCTTCATTATTAAAAGCAAATAACATGCCAACCCTCACCATCCTTAAGCACTATCACTCAGCGTGTTATTTGATCAGGGAACCCAAGGGCTCTGAGAACCAGCAGAATCACAGCACACCACAAGCCATCATTGTGAAGAGAGAGGAAAAATAGATGAAAAAGTAACTTTAAGACTAAGAACACATGACTACAAGCTGCAGGATATGATTAGGTTACTGGTGAAGTTGACCAGCGCAGCAACTCATGATGTGAATTTCACTTTTTTTTTAAATTCGTTTTTGCGGGATGTGGGCATCTCCGGCTAGACCAGCATTTATTGCCCATCCCTAACTGCCCTTGAACTGAGTGGCTTGTGATCTTCTAAAAAAAAAGATACCTATTCCAATGTGTCGAGAAGTTTATTTTTGTTATGCTTGCTGAAATTTACACTCAAGCAAAAATGCCCCAATATCACTAATCCAAACTGAATTTCAGGGTGCTGAGAGCGGTACATTCTTGTGAAGCTACTTGTTTTTTCAGACCTCACTGTTCATCTGTGTAGCTCATCATGCAAGAATAGCTTCCAGACATGAAATTCTAGTAATCTTTTCATAGTCAACTTTTCATTATCTTGACACTATCAAGATCAAGAGGAAAGCAAATTTTAAAGACTCAAATGAAAACAGGTGCATAAAAAGTATACTTCTAAGTCTTTCAATCATCTGTTTTTGTGAAAAAAATGTCTTTATCTATGAACTTCAATATTCCAACTGACAAGTTGACAAGAGACTTTTTACAGAGCATTATTTTACACATTATTGTGTAATTAAGTTGGTCTCAATTCTCCAATTGCACCATCACCATCTGGTGAATAAATTTCGAACTAACAACTAAGACACCACCACCTGGTGACAAATGCTAACTGCTACCACTCACAAATGGAATCATAGAAATTATAGCATAGAATAAGGCCATTCATCCTATCATGCCTGTGCTAGCTCTTCAACTGAAGTTTATTCTTGAATCAAGGTCCCAGATAAATAGGACAAAGGAATAGTCGTAGGCCATTCAGCCCTTTGAGACTGTTTCACTTTAGATCAATTAGCTCACGGCTTGTTGTGTCTTAACTCCATCTTGTCTTGGTTCTGTAACCCTTAATATGCTTCCTTGCCTATTGTGCATCAATATTTCTACCCAATATCAATAATCTGTCCCTCCATTTTAATAAATGGGATAGCCTGTAAATCAAAGCATCCCAGGGTGCATGTGATTTTTCAAATATCAACTTCAAACCTTTTAAGTAATAAAATGATAATGCGAGATTAGTTTTCTACAAATGCCTAATGTTGAATGATGCCAGCACAATTAACACATACATGAAAATTCCTAAATTAATCGCATCATTAGGGATTAAAATTTGCAATTTATTGCATGCTCGTCCTGAAGTCTTAGTGTAGCCCTGCATGGGGTCAATGTGTTCTGAAAAATTCTTCATCGGGTCTAATTCATTTTCTTGATTCCAAAGTGAAATAATTCAACTGGTAAATTAATCAGAGGTTCAAGGTGTGATAATTACCAATGGTTAGAGAGGTAACAAGGGACAACTATGCTACCACCTCAGTTATTGCATTGTATCTATAGATCTTATAAATTTATGGCAAGTCAAAAGCCTTTATTTGACGCTACAATTAAGTAACATGTTTTTAATCCTGGAATAAATCCAGAGTTGATTTAACTAGCCTGTTACAGGTGAGAGAGGATAGGCATGGTTCCCTGTTTTTACAGCTCTTGACTGACCGAAGGCAGCAATTCTTTTTAAGAAAGGTGCTTTTTAACCCTCGAGTGCTTTAATTGTCAAGAACAGACAAATGACAGGTTTTCTTCTCTAAGTTTAAAAAAAATAAGTGCTTATGACACAACACCCAAAATATTTGCCACATCCACTCTTTCACTCCTACAGATACACACACACTCAAGAAAAGACAGAGATTACAAAGATAACATATGATAGGTCTGATGATTTAAAAGAGTTCTGTGTTAAACTTGCTTCTCCCCAGGGTGAAGACTTGTAATGCTGCAGGCCTGTAATTTTTTCCCTTGTTCACTGAAGAAAGAGTTAGGAGATTCAGAAAGACAGTGGCACTGTTGCTGACTGCTCCCGTTATATCCGGTCAAAGGTCGATGGCGAAGTCCTGGTACAATTTCTCGGGTAGGGAATTCAAGGCCAACTCCAGTCATTGCCTACACGTTCAAAACTGGTAATCTTAGGCAGGGTCCTTTCTTTTCGATGACATGGTTGGATCTCCCTTTGTCTGCCCAAAATATATCTTTAAGAAAGATCCTAAACAGAAACCTAGGGCTGGACCTTATGAGCTCACCGTTGATCTCAGCGGCGAGGTCGCCAAAGAGCCACTGCAATCTCAAGCGCGGCAGCTCATTTAAATAGCCAGAGGGGGCCACCCACGCCCAATCACATGGAGGGGGTGGGCTGTCTGTCCCTAGCAATGGCGTCAGCTGCCCGTGCGCAGGCACTGATGCCATTTTTAAAGGGCTGTCAACCCTACTGGCTTATTTAAATATTTAAAGACAGATTGAATAAAATTAAATAAATACATTTCTTTTTCTCCTCTCCACACCACTAACAACTATTAAATTAACTATTTGCCCTTCCCCCCACAAAACGCTTACCTGTAACATCTGACCTTATACCCTCCACACCACCTCCCCAAATTGCATAAAGTTTAAAGTACAACCCTTTCCACCATCCTCTACACCCATAATGTTTATTTGACCCCATTCACCCACCGCCCCCGCACTGAAACTTATTGCCTCCCCCCTCCCCACCAGTGCAGCGCCTCATTTCCCAAAACAGGGATCCGAAGGCGCGGGAGTGCCGGCCACTGGAACAAAGATCGTGGCGGGCTATCAAGATTAAGGGTAAGTACATGCCAATCCATTATTTTATTCATTTGCATATGGTGATTGTGGTCCCATCGCCGAGCGGCTGGAGGGGCGGTGGGCTGCCATGGTGCCTCTCCGCCGTCAGTAAGATTGGGCCAGGCCCTGTCGGCATCGAGGTCCATGGCGAGCCTCATCCGGGGCAATTTTCAGGACCCCTGCCACGGATCCCGATGTCGAGGGCTCCTTACAATTCAGCCCCTAGTTTCTCTTTCCCCTGTGCTCATAAATGGTTTCTGATTGTGAGGCCATTGATAGACAATGGAGTCCAGGAGTCATTCATCCTTATCTCACCTTGATAATGTAGGGCTCTTCACACCCATTCTTTGGAATTTGAGTTTGAAGTCCAAAAGTCTGTGACAATATTATTTAACCCAATCAGTTGGGGAGAAGCAGCTATTACCACAGCAAATGTCATTTGTATTTTAATGATTTCTCAGGAATGTATCCAGAAAGACAGTTTGTATTTTAATGACTTCTTCAAGACTTGCCCAGACATGAAAATTAGCTGAGTTCTTGCAGTTCTGTGCCTATTGGCAGGAAATGAAGGGTCACCTGACCTCTAAATCCTTTATGTTTACAATAAAAGTGTCTATCTTGGGTTTACTTCATAAGTTCATTTTACAGTTCAAAAGTTCGGAATGCATAGGCATGAGTCATAATTGGAGTCTGGACATAATTCATTCTTTAGTAAAGCCTCTAGCTTTATAGATTCAAAATCTAAAGCTCATCTTACTAAATTACCATTACTTCATACAATTTCCAAATTAAAAAACACAAGAGTGAGGTGAAGTGAGTCAGGTGAGCGAGAGCGAGAGGGCGGGGCGAGAGCGAGAGGGCGGGGCGAGAGCGAGAGGGCGGGGCGAGAGCGCGGGGCGAGAGCGAGAGGGCGGGGCGAGAGCGAGAGGGCGGGGCGAGAGCGAGAGGGCGGGGCGAGAGCGAGAGGGCGGGGCGAGAGCGAGAGGGCGGGGCGAGAGCGAGAGGGCGGGGCGAGAGCGAGAAGGCGGGGCGAGAGCGAGAAGGCGGGGAGAGAGCGAGAAGGCGGGGAGAGAGCGAGAAGGCGGGGAGAGAGAGAGAAGGCGGGGAGAGAGAGAGAAGGCGGGGAGAGAGAGAGAAGGCGGGGGAGAGAGAGAGAAGGCGGGGAGAGAGAGAGAAGGCGGGGAGAGAGAGAGAAGGCGGGGAGAGAGAGAGAAGGCGGGGAGAGAGAGAGAAGGCGGGGAGAGAGAGAGAAGGCGGGGAGAGAGAGAGAAGGCGGGGAGAGAGAGAGAAGGCGGGGAGAGAGAGAGAAGGCGGGGAGAGAGAGAGAAGGCGGGGAGAGAGAGAGAAGGCGGGGAGAGAGAGAGAAGGCGGGGAGAGAGAGAGAAGGCGGGGAGAGAGAGAGAAGGCGGGGAGAGAGAGAGAAGGCGGGGAGAGAGAGAGAAGGCGGGGAGAGAGAGAGAAGGCGGGGAGAGAGAGAGAAGGCGGGGAGAGAGAGAGAAGGCGGGGAGAGAGAGAGAAGGCGGGGAGAGAGAGAGAAGGCGGGGAGAGAGAGAGAAGGCGGGGAGAGAGAGAGAAGGCGGGGAGAGAGAGAGGGCGGAGAGAGAGAGAGGGCGGAGAGAGAGAGAGGGCGGAGAGAGAGAGAGGGCGGAGAGAGAGAGCGTGAGAGCGAGTGCGTGAGAGCGAGTGCGTGAGAGCGAGTGCGTGAGAGCGAGTGCGTGAGAGCGAGTGCGTGAGAGCGAGTGCGTGAGAGCGAGTGCGTGAGAGCGAGTGCGTGAGCGTGTGAGCGAGAGCGTGAGCGTGTGAGCGAGAGCGTGAGCGTGTGAGCGAGAGCGTGAGCGTGTGAGCGAGAGCGTGAGCGTGTGAGCGAGAGCGTGGGCGAGAGCGTGAGCGTGGGCGAGAGCGTGAGCGTGGGCGAGAGCGTGGGCGAGAGCGTGGGCGTGGGCGCGAGCGTGGGCGAGAGCGCGAGAGTGGGCGAGAGCGCGAGCGTGGGCGAGAGCGCGAGCGTGGGCGAGAGCGCGAGCGTGGGCGAGAGCGAGTGGGCGAGAGCGAGTGGGCGAGAGCGAGTGGGCGAGAGCGAGTGGGCGAGAGCGAGTGGGCGAGAGCGAGTGGGCGAGAGCGAGTGGGCGAGAGCGAGTGGGCGAGAGCGAGTGCGTGAGAGCGAGAGAGAGCGTGAGAGCGTGTGAGTGAGAGTGAGAGTGAGAGTGAGAGTGAGAGTGAGAGTGAGAGTGAGAGTGAGAGTGAGAGTGAGAGTGAGAGTGAGAGTGAGAGTGAGAGCGCGTGAGAGAGAGCGCGTGAGAGAGAGCGCGTGAGAGAGAGCGCGTGAGAGAGAGCGCGTGAGAGAGAGCGCGTGAGAGAGAGCGCGTGAGAGAGAGCGCGTGAGAGAGAGCGCGTGAGAGAGAGCGCGTGAGAGAGAGCGCGTGAGAGAGAGCGCGTGAGAGAGAGCGCGTGAGAGAGAGCGCGTGAGAGTGAGCGCGTGAGAGAGTGAGCGCGTGAGAGAGTGAGCGCGTGAGAGAGTGAGCGCGTGAGAGAGTGAGCGCGTGAGAGAGTGAGCGCGTGAGAGAGTGAGCGCGTGAGAGAGTGAGCGCGTGAGAGAGTGAGCGCGTGAGAGAGTGAGCGCGTGAGAGAGTGAGCGCGTGAGAGAGTGAGCGCGTGAGAGAGTGAGCGCGTGAGAGAGTGAGCGCGTGAGAGAGTGAGCGCGTGAGAGAGTGAGCGCGTGAGAGAGTGAGCGCGTGAGAGAGTGAGCGCGTGAGAGAGTGAGCGCGTGAGAGAGTGAGCGCGTGAGAGAGTGAGCGCGTGAGAGAGTGAGCGCGTGAGAGAGTGAGCGCGTGAGAGAGTGAGCGCGTGAGAGAGTGAGCGCGTGAGAGAGTGAGCGCGTGAGAGAGTGAGCGCGTGAGAGAGTGAGCGCGTGAGAGAGTGAGCGCGTGAGAGAGTGAGCGCGTGAGAGAGTGAGCGCGTGAGAGAGTGAGCGCGTGAGAGAGTGAGCGCGTGAGAGAGTGAGCGCGTGAGAGAGTGAGCGCGTGAGAGAGTGAGCGCGTGAGAGAGTGAGCGCGTGAGAGAGTGAGCGCGTGAGAGAGTGAGTGCGTGAGAGTGGGAGGGTGAGAGAGTGAGTGTTTAAGTGTTTTTGAATCCATCACATTTCAGATATCAAACTTTGATACACATGTAAACAATCTTTAAATTATAAAAACAGAAAGCCAATACCCTCTAATTAAGGAGCGCGTCTTTGGCAGAGTGGCAGCATTCCTGTCTGAGTCAGAAAGTCCACCCACTCCAGATCAGCCCAGTGAGCAGAGACTCTAACTCTGGCTCAGCTCGAGTGCTGAATTCTGGGTTGGCATCCAGAGGAATACTTGAGTTTGCTTGGTGTGGGTGGTATCATGTTGGTTACAGCCATAGTTCACGTTAATCAGCCTGTTAATCCTTCCACTACTCCACACTCTTCTCCAAGGGAAGAGCATGAAGATACGAAAACCAAACAAACCCTCCAATTAGAATTAGAACAAGAACATTACAGCGCAGTACAGGCCCTTCGGCCCTCGATGTTGCGCCGACCTATGAAACCATCTGACCTACACTATTCCATTTTCATCCATATGTCTATCCAATGACCAATTAAGTGCCCTTAAAGTTGGCGAGTCTACTACTGTTGCAGGCAGGGTTCCACGCCCCTACTACTCTGAGTAAAGAAACTACCTCTAACATCTGTCCTATATCTATCACCCCTCAACTTAAAGCTATGTCCCCTCGTGTTTGCCATCACCATCCGAGGAAAAAGACTCTCACTATCCACCCTATCTAACCCTCTGATTATCTTATATGTCTCTATTAAGTCACCTCTCCTCCTCCTTCTCTCCAACGAAAACAACCTCAAGTCCCTCAGCCTTTCCTCGTAAGACCTTCCCTCCAGACCAGGCAACATCTCAGTAAATCTCCTCTGCACCCTTTCCAAAGCTTCCACATCCTTCCTATAATGCGGTGACCAGAACTGCACGCAATACTCCAGGTGCGGCCGCACCAGAGTTTTGTACAGCTGCAGCATGACCTCGTGGCTCCGAAACTCGATCCCCCTACTAATAAAAGCTAACACACCATATGCCTTCTTAACAGCCCTATTAACCTGGGTAGCAACTTTCAGGGATTTACGTACCTGGACACCAAGATCTCTCTCTTCATCTACACTACCAAGAATCTTCCCATTAGCCCAGTACTCTGCATTCCTGTTACTCCTTCCAAAGTGAATCACCTCACACTTTTCCGCATTAAACTCCATTTGCCATCTCTCAGCCCAGCTCTGCAACCTATCTATGTCCCTCTGTACCCTACAACATCCTTCGGCACTATCCACAACTCCACCGACCTTTGTGTCATCCGCAAATTTACTAACCCACCCTTCTACACCCTCTTCCAGGTCATTTATAAAAATGACAAACAGCAGTGGCCCCAAAACAGATCCTTGCGGTACACCACTAGTAACTAAACTCCAGGATGAATATTTGCCATCAACCACCACCCTCTGTCTTCTTTCAGCTAGCCAATTTCTGATCCAAAGCTCTAAATCACCTTCAACCCCATACTTCCGTATTTTCTGCAATAGCCTACCGTGGGGAACCTTATCAAACGCCTTACTGAAATCCATATACACCACATCCACTGCTTTACCCTCATCCATCTGTTTGGTCACCTTCTCGAAAAACTCAATAAGGTTTGTGAGGCACGACCTACCCTTCACAAAACCGTGCTGACTATCACTAATGAACTTATTCTTTTCAAGATGATTATAAATCCTGTCTCTTATAACCTTTTCCAACATTTTACCCACAACGGAAGTAAGGCTCACAGGTCTATAATTACCAGGGCTGTCTCTACTCCCCTTCTTGAACAAGGGGACAACATTTGCTATCCTCCAGTCTTCCGGCACTATTCCTGTCGACAATGACGACATAAAGATCAAGGACAAAGGCTCTGCAATCTCCTCCCTGGCTTCCCAGAGAATCCTAGGATAAATCCCATCTGGCCCAGGGGACTTATCTATTTTCACATTTTCCAAAATTGCTAACACCTCCTCCTTGTGAACCTCAATCCCATCTAGCCTAGTAGTCTGAATCTCAGTATTCTCCTCGACAACATTTTGTTTCTTTAATGTAAATACTGACAAAAAATATTCATTTAACCCTTCCCCTATCTCCTCTGATTCCACACACAACTTCCCACTACTATCCTTGATTGGCCCTAATCTAAGTCTAGTCATTCTTTTATTCCTGATGTACCTATAGAAAGCCTTAGGGTTTTCCTTGATCCTATCCGCCAATGACTTCTCGTGTCCTCTCCTCGCTCTTCTTAGCTCTCCCTTTAGATCCTTCCTGGCTAGCTTATAACTCTCAAGCGCCCTAACTGAGCCTTCACGTCTCATCCTAACATAAGCCTTCTTCTTCCTCTTGACAAGCGCTTCAACTTCTTTAGTAAACCACGGCTCCCTCGCTCGACAACTTCCTCCCTGCCTGACAGGTACATACTTATCAAGGACACGCAGTAGCTGCTCCTTGAATAAGCTCCACATTTCGATTGTGCCCATCCCCTGCAGTTTCCTTCCCCATCCTACGCATCCTAAATCTTGCCTAATCGCATCATAATTTCCTTTCCCCCAGCTATAGTTCTTGCCCTGCGGTATATACCTGTCCCTGCCCATCGCTAAGGTAAACCTAACCGAATTGTGATCACTATCACCAAAGTGCTCACCTACATCTAAATCTAACACCTGGCCGGGTTCATTACCCAGTACCAAATCTAGTGTGGCATCGCCCCTGGTTGGCCTGTCTACATACTGTGTCAGAAAACCCTCCTGCACACACTGGACAAAAACTGACCCATCTAAAGTACTCGAACTATAGTATTTCCAGTCAATATTTGGAAAATTAAAGTCCCCCATAACAACTATCCTGTTACTCTCGCCCCTGTCGAGAATCATCTTCGCTATCTTTTCCTCTACATCTCTGGAACTATTCGGAGGTCTATAGAAGACTCCCAACAGGGTGACCTCTCCTCTCCTGTTTCTAACCTCGGCCCATACTACCTCAGTAGACGAGTCTTCAAACGTCCTTTCTGCCGCTGTAATACTCTCCTTGATTAACAATGCCACACCCCCCCCCTCTTTTACCATCTTCTCTGTTCTTACTGAAACATCTAAATCCCGGAACCTGCAACATCCATTCCTGCCCATGCTCTACCCATGTCTCTGAAATGGCCACAACATCGAGATGCCAGGTACCAACCCATGCTGCAAGCTCACCCACCTTATTCCGGATGCTCCTGGCATTGAAGTAGACACACTTTAAACCAAGTTCTTGCTTGCCAGTGCCCTCTTGCGTCCTTGTAACCATATCCCTGACCTCACTACTCTCAACATCCTGTACACTGGAACTACAATTTAGGTTCTCATTCCCCTGCTGAATTAGTTTAAACCCCCCCGAAGAGCACGAGCAAATCTCCCCCCCAGGATATTGGTACCCCTCTGGTTCAGGTGAAGACCATCCTGTTTGTAGAGGTCCCACCTACCCCAGAAAGAGCCCCAATTATCCAGGAAACCAAAACCCTCCCTCCTACACCATCCCTGCAGCCACGTGTTCAACTCCTCTCTCTCCCTATTCCTCGCTTCGCTATCACGTGGTCAGGCAACAACCCAGAGATAACAACTCTGTTTGTTCTCGCTCTAAGCTTCCACCCTAGCTCCCTAAATTTCTGCCTTAAATCCCCATCTCTCTTCCTACCTATGTCGTTGTTGCCTATGTGGACCACAACTTGAGGCTGCTCCCCCTCCCCCTTAAGCATCCCAAAAACACGATCCGAGACATCACAAACCCTGGCACCTGGGAGGCAACACACCAACCGTGAGTCTCTCTTGTTCCCACAGAACCTCCTATCTGTTCCCCTAACTATGGCGTTCCCAATGATTAATGCTCTGCTCCTCTTCCCCCTTCCCTTCTGAGCAACAGAGACAGACTCTGTGCCAGAGACCTGTACCCCATTGCTTACCCCTGGTAAGTCGTCCCCCGCAACAGTATCCAAAACGGTATACCTGTTGTTGAGGGAAACAGCCACAGGGGATCCCTGCACTGCCTGCTGGTTCCCTCTCCTTCCCCTGACGGTAACCCATCTACCTACTTCTTTTACCTGAGGTGTGATTACCTCCCCATAACTCCTCTCAATAACCCCCTCCGCCTCCCGAATGATCCGAAGTTCATCCAGCTCCAGTTCCCTAACGCGGTTCTTGAGGAGCTGGAGTTGGGTGCACTTCCCGCAGATGCAGTCAGCAGGGACACTCTTGGCAACCCTTACCTCCCACATTCTGCAGGAGGAACATACAACTGCCTTAACCTCCATTCCCACTATTCTAAATTCCCAACAAATCTACTGAAAAACCAAAAAAAAAAGTCAATTAGCCTCGGAAAGTGCCAATTTTGAGTAGTGAGACTTTGTGGCCTTAAAGGTCAGCTGCACATAGCTGTACCTTGGCAAAAAATAAATACACTTTGTGCATTACATGGTATAATGCTCCTGTTCTTATAAAATAAATAGTGTACCTTTTGATTTACTATGATCAATGCCACTGGAGATTCACTAGCAAATATGCAAACCTGTACAACCTTTACTGAAAGTGCATTCTACCAAAAAAAATTACTAGACTTTTGGGAAAACAAGTTTTTCACTGGAAAACAATTTTTGAAGCACCACAAAATGGCTAAATGGGTAAAACAACTAGCTGTAGTACTGAGCCAGCGAGACCATGAAATCCCCCAGGTTCAATTACCGATTTGAGCTACATTAGCTGAACTCAGCCATATTGGAAGTAGGGGCTTAAGAATGAACTCGAGATCACTGGATCACTGTTAATGCTCCCTATTGCTATCCAGCTGGAAGGCAGATACACTTTGAGAAAATCAATCTCCCCCTACCAAGATGGAATAGTCTGCCAACACTAGCTGACAAGTAACAAAGCATTAAGAATTGATTTTTGAGCAAGGTATTGGATACTGGCAGGAGTCAGCTCAAGCACGCCACATAAGACTGAAAATCTCTTCACTCTGAGCAAAACTTGCTGGCATTGAGCAAAACCCATTCTGGTTGGAATAGCTCAGTTCCTCAGATCCCATCTCTGATGATGTCCAAACAGACTAATTTATGCTAAAATTGGTCACATTAATGGCATTTGTGTTAGCATTTTCCATTGTCTTCTACACTTCCACAGAGCTACTAAAAATACTCCTTATTAAGAAGACTTATCTGAAGTTGACAATGGAGGAAAGTAAACCATTTATTCACGTGAACATTTCAGTATTCCATACAATAGGGTAAACTATGTAATTCTCAAAAACAGAACTGAAGAGCAGAACAAGCTGTGTTGGAGATGGACAAGTATATCATCGAGGTACAGCCAAATAAATGGAATACCATTTTCTGAACAGTGTATGATCCTATCCAGCAAGTTTCCGCTATATGTATATGATGAATACACTGTACTAAAATATCATTTTGTATTTTAGTTATACATGTACATTTCAATTCAGGTTGATGAAACACTTCAGGCAGCAATCCCAAATGAATGCTTTTGTATTTCAAATCACATTCAACATATCATTTCCCAGTTTGTTAAAACTCAGTATAATCACCAATCATTTTTTCATTAGTCAACTGTTCATTGGGAAATGCAAATGAATAGAACAAAGGTATCAGTGAATGTGACCAATTTGATGAAACAGCAAATGAACTGCCTCTGGTGCATTCTTAATTGCTGTCAACTCACCAGTATGATGGAAGTCGAAGTAATTTGCCATAAAAGGCTGTGCTGAAAGGAGGGATAACTGGGAGAGCAGGACAGAACGATCCTCCACTATCCAAGGAGGTCAGGCCTGCCTGGAAACCAAATATCTGCAATAACAAAGCAGAGAGGATCAAAAACTGCACAACAAGAAGAGCTTTAATGAAGACAGGATGAAACATGTCAACTTCAATTTTCTTTACAATGAACACGCACTAACACTTGTCCCTATCATTGCATCATCACCTAGTCTGCTGAACTTCTCAAAGTCATGACCTTTAAACAAAGCTTATCAAAAAATTCCAGTTTCTATTCTCCTTTATTTTTCCTTTTAATTTAAAATGCAATTCTTTGAATAATCATATAAATCAGCTAGTTGTGATTCAGACAAAGCCAGATGACACAAATTGGGGACAGAAATAGAATTCCACCAAAGTTCACATTTTTCCAAAATAAAAATACAAAAATCGGACCAGCATCATGTGAGACAAGGTGACAAAAAGTACACATGCCTCGATTAACCAAGGGACCAAAATAAATGATGACTGAGCTGTCAACACAAACCTTTTGACTAAACAGGATTGAAATCTACATTTTTTTCAAGAATGCCGAGGCTTTAACAATTTTGTCTGAGCCCAGTCACTGACATTCACTTTAGAATTTTTCAAAAGTAATTTTAAATTACCAGTAATATTATGCCTGCTACTAAATGGCATCATTTTTCGAATAAATGTCAGAGTTAAAGGGATAAAAGTGTTACTCAATGGGAACTTTGTAAATTCTGTTTGCTTTAATTTCCACTTTGATTGACATAAATTTGTGGAATTGTGTGTACGAGGTTTCACAATATATGCTCAGAAAGCAAAGTATATTTTTTGTAATTCAAGAAATAGCAATTAAGATGTATTCAAGACATTCCAGCTGCACTGCCACAAATTGTATTTCAGTGCATTAAACTTCAGCTGGGACTTATTAAACAATCTAATCATCAGAATGTCGCTTTACTGTAAAAGATCAGGTTTCCCATTTGGGAAAAATATTTTTCAAAGAATGTGAATGACTGAAAATAAGAAGGGACATTCTTGCTGCTTGAGTGTTTACCCAATCGCTCAAACAAACCGATGACACTTTGGGCTGGATTTTACCTTTCGGCGGACGGGAATTTTCCACTGATGTTTCCATCGGTGGCGAACCGCTTCCGCCTAGCCCGGGGATCCGTCCCGCATTTTACGGGTCCACGGGCTTTAATTGTCCCGAGGCGGGACTTCCACCTGCTTGAGGGAGGAGGTCCTGCCTCATTGAGCTGCCAGCCAATCAACGGGCCAGCAGTTCTTAGTCCCAGCAGCGCCACCGGGAGTGGTGGCCACTGCTGGGACTGCAGCCCAGCCGACCAGATGGAGCCAGAAGTGTAGGTACGGTGGGCATGCCTCACCAGTGAGATTGATCCTTCCCTGGTGAGGCTGGAGTGGTTGTTTGGGGGGGGAAGGGGCGGGGGTCTTGGGTCCTGGGGGTGGGTTGGGAGGCGGGGGCGGCCCTCAATTGGGCACCGCCCACCCCCGATCCGCGGAAAGGCCGGCCGGCAGCTATCGCTGGAAAGGAGGCAGCAGAGGGCCCTTAAGTTGCCATTAAGTGGCCACTTAAGGGCCTTGATTGGCCTCGGGCAGGCGGGCAGTTTCCTTCCCTCCCCCCCCACCCCCAACCGCCTTAAAGTTGACCAGAGGTGGGTAGGCCTCCCAGAACCTCCCGCTCAAATTTACACCCCCATGCCACCATCCCGACCCGCTGGGGCAGCATAAAATGCAGCCCTTTAGCTGTGTAAGTTAACTAGAGAATGAGTTCAGATGAACAGCTGTGGTTGTCTGCTGAATCCCCACAAATCAATGCTGTTTATTATAAACATTCTTGCCGATCACAAACAACGTTTTCATCCCATTCTGCAAGCTACAGAAATGCAGTTTCATGCTTTTGGTCACTAAGAGTTTAAATTGAGATATACTGCTAAATTATGTCTTCCAATCCAAAAAAAAGCAGCAATAAGACAGATATCAGTGCCAAAGCTCTGAGCTTGCTGTTACAATTATATCATTTCAAAAGGCCCGGTGACATCCTTGTGGCACTCCAGATGTATTTGTACAACAGCCTAACTGGCCTGAACAGCAATGAGCTGCAAGACTTTAATGTTAGCACAACTTCGTACAGACTACCAGTTTGTTTGGTCAGCATTGTGTAAGCACAAGACAATGGTTACAAAAGTTTGAAGATAAACAAAAATATCTAAATCAGATAGTGAGGTTACAATTCTTTTAATCTAATTTCAGTACAATCAGTGTGAGTGCAATGTAGAAATTCTAGTCCCACCTGCCCCATTCTTCTTTTTCTGCAGTTTTGTGGATCTCCCTAAAGTTAGAACTTCTGTTTAGTAATTTTATGAGTACTCCTAGGCCTCTGGAAGCAGATCTTTGTACCCAGTCAGCACAGGCATACAAGAATTGGTTTGTCTTGGCCCATAGCCGTTATGAGGAGTTTTAAAATTATTCTAATATTTCCACCTTCTTGTTCTCGTGCCGTGACCTACACCCAACAAAGTTTTTTGAAACTGATCTGCTCCTAACTCCATCAATATCATTTGTGCTTGAATATCCAAAAGTGATGAGTGCATCGAAGTTCTCCCTGTGTCCGGAAGCATTTACTGCCCACACCTCACCTCACCCCTCATGGTAAAAATCAATCATTTAAGGGTATGTGGGAAGGAAGCAGTCCTGCCACACCACAGAAAACGTGCTAGTACATGGGAAATGCAGCAGATTCTTCTCAACAAGAAATTATTACAATCAACCTACAAAATACAGTAATTTGCAAATTGATAACTTTTTGATATATCAAAACAATGTTTTAGTTTGATTCTCTGCAAAATCGTACTTATCTTTCATTTCGGTGTTCATTGGAAAAAAAGGATCCAAGTTGCCTCCCTAGACAAAAGTCTTACGGATGGAGCGAGCATGTGTGCAATGTCACAAGCTGACTGTCCATTTGTCAGCACACGTTACCAAGACTCAACACAGAACAATCCTTTGTTCCAGCTATGCAAACACGACAGCTCAAGCTCCCAAAACAGGCAGGAAAGCAGGAATTGCAATCTGGGATCAGAATGCTCCCAGCTACTCAAAGCACCAGAGTGTCAATCTGCTATGGACGGGCATTGGCAATTTTATCATTTAGTGAATGTAGCTGAAATTGTAACAATTAATTTAGAATTCTGCATTGCTAAGTATTTCTTTCTGGAGGGACAAAAGTAATAGCTCAGCAGAATAAGTCCTTAAAATAATCAAATATTATATGAATACATCTTGTCATAAATGTATTTCCACAGTTTTCCACTTACATAGTGCTTGAGTGCAAGCAAAATTATTTACTACAAAGAAAGTACAAGATTCATATGAAAATTTGGGCAGACCAATTTTTGTCTAGTGAACAACACAAACTCAAATTTGCACCCCCCCCCCCCCCCCACCCCCCACTATCCCCCAAACAAAAGTGCTCAAATTTATCTCAATTTCAGATCAGCAACGCTGACGAATTCAGAAGCAACTTGAGCACACAAATCTAATGGGCCCCACTTCTGTGTCCTGTGCACCTGGCAAAACAGTCATCACCATTAACTTCCTGTAACAGGCTCACCCTTCTGTACCTGCAAAAGTTCCAAATAAACAAAATAAACTTTTAAAAAAAAAACCTAAACTGATTTTTTTTGGAAACTGATTTTCTCCACTTTTTACTGTGTTATATAGCATAGAAAGCAATGCAAAGGGAAACTGGTGCCTGGTGCCTGGGAGTCTAAACCAGCTGCAGGTGGGCTGTAGATTTTTTTTCTGCCTATAGGCATTTATAGGCTCAAAAACCTGCTCTTTAATATAAGTGGGGTGATTTCAAAAATCAACACAGAACCATATGTCAAATTCAACTTATTTCAAACAAATCTAACATAGGTTTCTCTGGTAAAATAAGTACATGAGAGCAGAGTTGTAATTCTAGACTTGGCAGAAAACCACACTTCGGCTTCCACAAAGAGAACATTTTACAATTTCGATGGGTAGCCTGCAACTTGAAGGAAACGGAAGCCAAGAGGAGACACCCACATGACAATGCATGCCGTCCAGTGAGTAACCCACAAATGACTGATGGCATTTGGTGAAATGGTCATAAGGTACAATCTTCATATTCAACTGCGGCCAACCGTGCAAGGGTGGGAGGGGCGGTGACACCAAAGATGAGTAAACACGGTTTCAAATAAAGTTACAAAAATGTATCTACATCAAAAACAATTTGAATTCTATAGCACCTTTAACATAGTAAAACTTACCCAGGCGCTTTCCAACAATATTATCAAACAAAATTTGAAACCAAATCACATAGGGAGATGTTAGGACAGACAAAAAAATTCAGATAAAGAGGTGGGTTTTAAGGAACTCTCTTAAAGGAGATAGAGAGGCAGAGAATGGAAATTTCAGATATGAGGGACTAGGCAACTGAAAGCACAGCCGCCAAAGGTAGGGTGATGAAAATCAGAGATGCTCATGAGGCTAGAATTGGAGGGGCGCAGAAATCACTGAGGGTTGCAGGGCTGGAATTAGTTAGTGATAGGGAGTAGCGAGACCATGCAAGGATTTGAAAACAAGGACAAGAATTCAAAAATCGAGGCAAATGTTGCTGCACTCGAGAGATTAGCATGTGCATTTGGGGAAAGAAATGCACATACAAAGCAGCATCATCGCACACTGTAGCTTGTCCCTCAACTCCCAACATGGATTTCCTGGTTTTGGCAATACCTTGAGGAAGTGCCAAAACTAATACAGTTACACCCTATTGAGTTAAGACAATGCTTCCACAATACTCTGCTGAGTCTTAAATGTGCTGATTACTTCAGTGAGTTATTGACATGTTTAGAACTAGTGCCAACAGAATAGTTCATTTTGTTGGATGTTTTTCTGGGGAAAAACATTTGCAGATAAACATACCATGCAGGATGACCATATTTCATTTTTAATTTCTATCTTGGCAGATGAGCATCGCTGACAACACTAGCGTTTATTGCCCATCCATAGTTGCCCTTGAGAAGATGGTGGTGAGCTGCCGCCTTGAACTGCTGCGGTCCTTATGTAAGTACACCCATAGTGCTGTTAGGAAGGAAGTTCCATCATTTTGATCCAGCGGCAGTGAAGGAATGGCAATATAGTTATAAGTCAGGACAATGTGTGACTTGGAGGGGAACGTTCAGGTGGTGGTGTTACCACGCATCTGCTACCCTTGTTCTTCTAGATGACAGAGGTCACGGGTTTGGAAAGTGCAGTCGAAGGAGGCTTGGTGAATTGCTGTAGTGCATATTATAGATGGTACACATTGCTGTCACTGCAGACTGGTGGAGGGAGTGAACATTTCAGATGATGGATGGGGTGCCGATCAAGCGGCTGCTTAGTCTTGGATGGTGTGAGGTTTCTCAAGTGTTGTTGGAGCTACGCTCATATAGGCAAATGGAGAATATTCCATGAGACTCCTCATTTGCGCCTTGGAGGAAGATAGGACTTCGGAGCAGGAGTAGGCCATTCAGCCTTTCAAGCCTGCTCTGCCATTCGATAAGATCATGGCCGATCCAGTTGTGTCTCAACTCCACTTTCCTGTCTGCCCCCCATAACCCTTGACTCCCTTGTCAATCAAAAATCTATCTAATATAGCCTTGAATAAATGCAACGATCTTGCCGCCACTGCTTTCTGGGGAACAGAATTCCACAGACTAATGTCCCTGTGAGAAAAAAAATTTCTCCTCACCTCTGCCTTATTCTTAAACTGTGTTGCTTAGTTCTAGTTTCCCCCACAACAGGAAACATCCTCCCGGTATCCACATTATCAAATCCCCTCAGGATCATATATGTTTCAATAAGATCACCTCTCATTCTTCTAAACTCCAACGGGTATAGGCCCAACCTGTTTAACTTTCCTTCATAAGATAAGCCCTTCATCCCCAGAATTAGTTGAGTGAACCTTTGCTGAACAGCTAATGAAATTATATCCGTTTTCAAATAAGGAGACTAAAACTGTACACAGTACATCAGATGTAGTCTCACCAAGGTCCTGTACAGCTGCAGTAAAACATCCCTACTTTTATACTTGATTCCCCTTGCAATAAACGCCAACATTCCATTTGCCTTCCTAATCACTTGCTGTACCTGCATACTAACCTTTTGTGACTCATGTAACAGGACACCCAGATCCATCTGCAATCTCTCACCATTAAACAGTATTCATTTTCCTACATTATACTCGATCTGTCAAACTTTTGCCCACTAACTTAACCTATCTATATAGTTTTGTAGACTCTACCTCCTCTTGACAACTTACTTTTCTTCCTATCTTGGTGTCATTGGCAAATTTAGCTACCATACATTCAGTCCCTTCATCCAAGTCATTTAAATAAATATAAATAGTTGAAGCTCCAGCACTGATCTCTGTGGCATTCTTCTAGTTACAGCTTGCCAACCTGAAAAGACCACTTTATCCCTACTCTCTGCTTCCTGTTAGCTGACCAATCCTTTATCCATGCTAATATGTTACTCCCTGTACCAGGTGCTTTAACTTGTGTAGTAACTTTTGATGCGGCACCTTATCAAATGCCTTTCGGAAATCGAAGTATACTGCAGCTACAGGTTCCCCCTTTATCCACCTTGCTTGTTACTTCCTCACAGAACTCTAATAAATTAGTTAAACATGAGTTCCCTTCCACAAAGCCATGTTGACTCTGTCTGATCCCATTATGATCTTCTACGTATCCTACTTTCACCTCCTTAATAATGGATTCTAGTAATTTCCCTATGACAGATGTTAGGCTAACAGTCCTATCGTTTCCTGCTTTCTGTCCCTCCTTTCTTGAAGTGTTACATTTGCCTATTTTCCAATCCACTGGCACCTTTCTAAGGTGTTTTGGAAGATTATAACCAAAACCTCGACTATCTCTGCAGCCACTTATTTTAAGACCCTAAGATGCAGGCCATCTGGGCCTGGGGACTTGTTAGCCTTTAGGTCCAATTGTTTTCTCAGTATCTTTTCCCTGGCGATGGTGATTGTTTTAAGTTCCTCCCTCCCTTTCACCTCTTGATTTTCAAGGTTTTCTAAGTCTACAGTAAAAACAAACACAAAATACTTGTTCAACGCCTCCGCATTTCCTTGTTTTCCATTATCTATTCCCAAGACTCACCGGAGGACTGGAGAATTGCTAATGTTGTCCCCTTGTTTAAGAAGGGTAGCAGGGAAAATCCAAGTAATTATAGACCGGTGAGCCTGACGTCAGTGGTAGGGAAGCTGCTGGAGAAGATACTGAGGGATAGGATCTATTCCCATTTGGAAGAAAATGGGCTTATCAGTGATAGGCAGCATGGTTTTGTGCAGGGAAGGTCATGTCTTACCAACTTAATAGAATTCTTTGAGGAAGTGACAAAGTTGATTGATGAGGGAAGGGCTGCAGATGTCATATACATGGACTTCAGTAAGGCGTTTGATAAGGTTCTCCATGGTAGGCTGATGGAGAAAGTGAAGTCGCATGGGGTCCAGGGTGTACTAGCTAGATGGATAAAGAACTGGCTGGGCAACAGGAGACAGAGAGTAGCAGTGGAAGGGAGTTTCTCAAAATGGAGACGTGTGACCAGTGGTGTTCCACAGGGATCCGTGCTGGGGCCACTGTTGTTTGTGATATACATAAATGATTTGGAGGAAAGTATAGGTGGTCTGATTAGCAAGTTTGCAGACGACACTAAGATTGGTGGAGTAGCAGATAGTGAAGGGGAGAATACAGCAGAATATAGATAGATTGGAGAGTTGGGCAGAGAAATGGCAGATGGAGTTCAATCAGGGCAAATGCGAGGTGATGCATTTTGGAAGATCAAATTCAAGAGTGAACTATACAGTAAATGGAAAAGTCCTGGGGAAAATTGATGTACAGAGAGATTTGGGTGTTCAGGTCCATTGTTCCCTGAAGGTGGCAACGCAGGTCAATAGAGTGGTCAAGAAGGCATACGGCATGCTTTCCTTCATTGGACGGGGTATTGAGTACAAGGGTTGGCAGGTCATGTTACAGTTGTATAAGACTTTGGTTCGGCCACATTTGGAATACTGCGTGCAGTTCTGGTTGCCACATTACCAAAAGGATGTAGATGCTTTGGAGAGGGTGCAGAGGAGGCTCACCAGGATATTGCCTGGTATGGAGGGCGCTAGCTATGAAGAGAGGTTGAGTAGATTAGGATTATTTTCATTAGAAAGACGGAGGTTGAGGGGGGACCTGATTGAGGTGTACAAAATCATGAGAGGTATAGACAGGGTGGATAGCAAGAAGCTTTTTCCCAGAGTGGGGGATTCAATTACATGGGGTCACGAGTTCAAAGTGAGAGGGGAAAAGTTTAGGGGGGATATGCGTGGAAAGTTCTTTACGCAGAGGGTGGTGGGTGCCTGGAACGCGTTGCCAGCGGAGGTGGTAGACACGGGCACAATAGCGTCTTTTAAGATGTATCTAGACAGATACATGAATGGGCAGGAAGCAAAGAGATACAGACCCTTAGAAAATTGGCAACATGTTTAGATAGAGGATCTGGATCGGCGCAGGCTTGCAGGGCCGAAGGGCCTGTTCCTGTGCTGTAATTTTCTTTGTTCTTTGTTCTTACATGGTCTATCTACAACACTTCCCTTCCTCGACTTCTCTGTCTCCATCTCGGGGGAAACGCTGTCTACTAATATTCATTATCAGCCCACCGACTCCCACGGCTACCTTGACTACACTTCCTCACACCTGTTTTCGATCAGGATTCCCATCCCATTCTCCCAGTTTCTCCGTCTCCGACGCACGCATCTGTTCTGATGATCCATCTGACATGTCTTCCTTTTTCCTCAACCGAGGATTCCCTCCCACTGTCGTTGACAGAACCCTTGACTGTGCCCAACTTACTTCCCTCACTCCTTTCCCTCCCTCCCCTTGTCCTCACTTTCCACCCCACCAGCCTACACATCTAAAGGATCATCCTCCACCATTTCCGCCACCTCCAAACATATCTTCCCTTCCCCTCTCCTGTCAGCACTCCGAAGGGACCATTTCCTCCTCGACACCCTGGTCCACTCCTCCATTACCCCCGACACATCGTCCCCTTCCCACGGTACCTTCCCATGCAATCGCAGGAGGTGTAATATCTGCCATTTTACGTACTTTCTCCTCACCATCCAAGGCCCCAAACACTCCTTCCAGGTGAAGCAGCGATTTACTTGTACTTTCCTCACTTTAGTATACTGTATTCGCTGTTCACTATGTGGTTGCCTCTACATTGGGGAGACCAAACGCAGATTGGGTGACCGCCTTGCAGAACACCTCCACTCAGTCCCTAAGCATGACCCTGAGCTTCCAGTTGATTGCCATTTCAACACACCCCCCTCCTCTCATGCCCACATGTCTGTCCTTGGCCTGCTGCGGTGTTCCAGTGAACATCAACGCAAGCTCGAAGAGTAGCACCTGATCTTTCGATTAGGCACTCTAGAATCTTGCAGACTCAACCTTAAATTCAAGAATTTCAGAGCATGACTGGCCTTCTTTTATATTTTTTTTAAACCATGTGCCTGTTTTTCCATGTGGACAGAGCTGCTCAATGTTCTGCCATTAACACTCTCTCTGGACTAATGCTTTGTCTTTCACCACAAGCATTAACACGCTCTTTGCCTTTGTCCAATGACAGCTTTGTTATTTAATCTCTCCTGCTCTCTATCCTATCACACACCTTCCCTTTTGTTCTCTTCCCCATCAAAGCACCACCCCCCCACCCCAACTTCACTTGCTTAAAACCTAATTCTTTTCTAACGTTGGCCAGTTCTGATGAAAGGTCACAGACCTGAAACGTTAACTACTCTTCTCTCTCCACAGATGCTGCTTAACCTGCTGAGTAGTTCCATTGCGTTCTGTTTTGGTTTCTATAATCCAGTTTTTAGGGCGGGAAGCTCACGTGTATGGGTCCCACCAGAACCAGTTATGATTGATCAAGTTCCTATGATGTGCAAAGGATGAAGATTGATGAGCAAGTGGAAATCTCATCAACAGCATTCCTTTCACACTTTGAAGCTTTAAGTACATGCTCACGATTTATCTCAGATGGTTAGCGCACGATGCTTAAGGCTAGACAAGTACATGGGAGAAGAGGATTATGCTGATAGTTAGATGAAGAAAGACGGGAGAGGGACGCGAGTGGATCATAAATGTCAGTATTGACTGTTTGGACTGAATGGCTAATTTCTGTGCTGTATAACCTGCACTATTAAAAATGATCGCCAGCAGTTCCGTCTCTTGACTATTTTAGTAGATTCTGTTAATATTTTTGCTTCTAATGTGAGCACTGACCATTAGGAAAACAGTTTTGGAGTGTTTTCACAATAGTACTAATGCCTCGATTCCGTACACAATTAAAGGGTCACTGTGCTCTTGTTATGTTACGAAAGTGCTTCCTTGTTTTATGGTTTTTTTCAGGACTTGTCTCAAAAATGAAAAGGATCCATGGATTTTTTTTTTTACCAAGTTCACCAAAAGGACACCTGAGATCTTGTTTGAAAAACCACCTGTGCTGGAAGTCATGCACTTTGGGCTCAGTAAACAACAGAACCCTTGGTGACCCAGGGAAAAATGGTTACAGAGAAGCCACATGTCAAGGTTTATGGAGGTCAGGAGGTCAACACTCTGGGGTTTGGACATTGTTTTCCGTTTAGTTGGCTGTGAACTGTTTGAGGACCGTTGGTGTTTTCCTGCCAAGGAAAAAGGAACCACCCAGCTCACCTCCATCTCTAGCTCTTTGAAGAAATCCTGCAAAGATCCAGTGTGGGCGAGCTAAAATCCCTGGTGAAATCCTGAGAAAATGGCAAAAATAATCCTGCGATTCAAGTGTGTGCTGGCGGAAAACCATGATGCCACATTTCTCCTAGTATGCGTGTGAGTGTAATTGGGGAATTTAAAAAGGGAACTTTCATATTTCAATCTATGCATTAATGCTTTGCTTTGTTACTGGATAAGTCTTGCTTCGTAATAAACTGATAGTTTTGTTGTTTATTAAAGAAACCTGGTTGGTGTATTTTATTCTGGGATACAAAATAGACTATATGATTGCTGTATTGGTAACTGGGTAAACATTTAAATATATGTTGTGACGTGTGGAGAAGTGGAACTAGAAAAGATTGTGCACTCCTCCCACCTTGGTTGAAACAGTTAATTCAGCTCCCTCAGAAGAGTCAAGTTCAATAAGTCTTCTCAGCTGGCTCTATCAAATATGTCACCGGCAAACATATTCGCCAAAAATATTTAAAAGAGTAACCAATGGAAATACATTCCAATCTGGACCATTACCTCACACCCAATGAAAGATGCACATGTCTCAATGAACACAGAATGCATCCCTCCTATTAAATGCAAAACAGCAGTAGCTAAACCGCTCGCTTTCCATGAAGAAATGTTTAAATAAATATTCAGCCAAAATGTGTTTAAATAATGATGCGATACTTTCAGATAAACAAAACATTCGCAGGACAGATTTTCAATCTTAAAACAATCTTCAGTAACTGAGAAGCCAACAGATCAAAGATTAAAAATATAATGGGCTTCATTTATTCTATCAATTAAGAATTCTGTACTAACCTAAATACTTTGATCAGAAAAGCTGTAATACTAAATGTGGTGTTTCATTGGTACTCTATTATTACTTGCACCACCTCTGAAACTGAAAGAAAAGCTGGAAAGCAAACATACAAGACCCACTTTCAAACATTTCCTGAAACTTGGTCACAATTCTCATTAGGCTGTAACTCAAAAATGCAATTGCTTGCACGTGTACAATGAAAACCATAGGTTTTTCAAATAAGTCTGGCATCAGAATCCCCATAGAATTATTCAAGCTAAAAAACATGCTAATAATATGAATGTCAAAAGAGGGCATTGTCTAGAATGGCTCAGTGGCGTGATTCTTATACAAGTCACAACTGCCAATTTCAAAGAATCATAGAATGAGACAGCACAGAAGGAAGCCATTCCGCCCATCGCGCCTGTGCCAGCTATCCAATTAGTCCCAATCCATCGCCCTTTCCCCACAGCCTTGCAAATGTTTCCCTGAAGTACTTATCCAATTCCCTTTGGAAAGTTAGTATCGAATCTGCTTCCACCATCCTTTCATTTTAGCTCTGGTTCTTTTGCCAATTACTTTAAATCAGAGTCCTCAGGTTACTGACCTTTTTGCCACTGGAAAAAGTTTCTCCTGATTTATCTATCAAAGCCCTTCATGACATTCAACGTCTGTATTAAATTTTAAAATTTAAGGAGAACAATCCCAGCTTCTCTAGTCTCTACATAATTGAAGTCCCTCATCCCCGCTACCATTCTGGTAAATCTCCTCTGCATCCTTTCTAAGCCCTTGACATCTTCTCTAAAGTGTATGCCCAGAATTGGACACACTGGGCTGGATTTTCTTCTCCCCCAGGCGTTGGGTTCCATGACGGGGGGTGGGGGGGAGAATGCCTGTAGATGCCTCCAGGAGAGGACCGCCATGCACGCCGATGCCAGGAGGGCTCGGCCCAATATTGCTGGCAGAGGCGAGGCCTCGTGCCAGCCACACTGGGCGATGGGACCCCAATTTGAATATTAAAATAACTGTATGAATGAACTTCACATCGCCGCATCATGTCCCTTTGCGATCTTCGGCCTGGTAGCCAGCACTCGCACGCCTTCGGATCCCCCTCCAGGGAAACGAGGTGCCACATTTGTGGGGGTGGGGGAGGAGCTAAGTTTGTCAGTGTGGGGGCGGGGGAAGAGGGTCAAATTAACGTCATGGGTATAGGGGATGGTGGGAAGGTCATCGGTGAAAGTTTGTGCAGTTGTGGGGGGGGGGGGGTGGAGATCAGATGGTAAAGCTAAGTGTTTTGGGAGGGGGAAAGAGCAAATAATTAATTTAATTGCTATTGGCAGGGTGGGAGAGGGGCAAAAGAAATGTTTTTTTTATTCACTTTTGCTTTAAATATTTAAATTAGCCGATGGGGCTAGCTGCCCTTAAAAATGGTGTCAGCTCCTGCCCACAGGCAGCTAACACCATTGCCGGGGATGGTACAGCCTGCCCCCTCCACATAATTGGGGTGGGGGGGGGGGGGGGGGAGGGGGGCCCTCCCCAGCTATTTAAATGAGCTGTCGCATGCAAGATTGCGGTGGCTCTGCGACATGGGGCCCCTGCTGGCGGCCTGCCATTTTTTTCACCAGCGGCCGATTCAGCCCAACAGTCCAGCTGGGATCTGACGAGTAATTTATGAATGTTTTAGCATCACTTCCTTGCTTTTGGACTCTATGCGTCTGTTTATAAAGCTAAGGATTTGAGTCATCCTTTACCGCTCTTCACCTGAAGTCAATGGTTCCTGCTGAGCAGCAATAACTACTAAAACAGGGAACAGCACTTAAACAAGCTACTCAATGGCAACAACAGCTATTCAATTGTACCCACTGTATGAATCACCACTTTCAGAATATAAGGAGCAACAAGCAAATAAAATTAAAGGAAAAGCCAGCAGGGGGGAAAAGGCTTCCCTTTATGCCTGGTAAATGAGCCAAATAGTTTGTCATTATGACAAAGCATATATAATATGTAATTACATCACTGTACCCATGTGTTTTGACAAAATTAAACAACAAAGGCGTCCCTCACACCGCCTGCTGCCACCACCAATTCATAACAAGTGGCTCACTGAAGCAAAACCATTGGGAAATTTTCTTTGTTTCTTCCCAAAGTACCTCATTGCAGCTAAGCATGTGCCCTTCAGAATGCAATGGCGGAATGTTTACAAGAGGTTAAAAGCGACTATTATACAATTTCCATTCTTTTCTGCAGCAATAGGCAACAAGACTGTTGCAGGGCACCAAGAAAAAGCAAACACAATTGAACAAACAAAAAAAAAAGATTTAAAGTGGTGTGGAACTTGGAATCAGAATACGTTCCCTGCACTGTATTCCACATCCATAAGAAATTTTCACCCATACAAAATGGCCTTTCTAACTCTCAGATTAAGAAAAGGAAAGGTTGAAGTAGGACAAAGGGGGCTGGATAAAATGAGAGGAAAAGTGGTAAAATCCTATCTATTTATCAGTATTTCACAAGGAAAAGAGACCCATTAACTCCATCAGTGCAGCTGATCTAAGACTGAAGTTGAATAAAGTCCAGGTGACTCAGCTAGCTCAGTGCTTAAAATGTCCAACCACTGTGAAGCAATAAATTAAATATGAAAAGCTATGTTGACTGGGATACCATAATATTTTTGGTCCATTTTACATTTGTCATCAATGATATTTTTGCACTATGACAATGATACAGCATTAAACAGGTTACATTACAGGACAGTCAGAGAATCCAAAAGGCTTCTATAGGAATATAAAAAGTAAAAGGGCTGTAAAAGAAGGAATGGGGCCAATAAGGGATCCAAAAACAGGATTTACGCGTAGAGGTAGAGGACATGGCTGAGGGACTAAATGAATACTTTGCATCTGTCTTTATGAATTAAGAACATGCTGTCAGTCATAGTAAAATAGGAGGTAGTTAAGACACTGGATGATCTAAAAATTGATAAAAGAGGAAGTCTTAGAAAGGCTGACTTATATTTAAAGCTGATAAGTCACCAGGTCCAGATGAGATGCATCCAAAGATACTGAGGAGAGGGTGGAAACTGCAGAGGCACTGGCCAAAATCTTCCAATCCTCCTTAGATACAGCGGTGATGCCAGACGATGGGAGGGTTGCAAAAGTTACCCCCTCGTTCAAAAACAGTCTAAGGATAAGCCCAGCAACTACAGGCCAGTCAGTTTAATCTTGGCAATGCAAAAGCTTTTAGAAACGATAATCTGGGTCACAATTAACAGTCACAGCATCACAGAATGGTTACAGCAAAGACCATTCGGCCTATCGTGACTGCGCTGGCTCTCCAAAGGGGAACTTTAATTTTTCCAATCTGTGCAATGCAAGTGGATGAGGGTAAACCAGTGGATGTGGTGTACATGGATTTTAGTAAGGCATTTGATAAGGTCCCCCATGGTAGACTTATGGAGAAAGTCAGGAGGCATGGGATAGTGGGGAATGTGGCCAGTTGGATTAAGAATTGGCTAACTGATAGAAGGCAGAGAGTGGTCTTAGATGGTAAATACTCAGCCTGGAGCCCAGTTACCAGTGGCGTGCCGCAGGGATCAGTTCTGGGTCCTCTCCTGTTTGTGATTTTTATTAACGACTTGGATGAGGAAGTCGAAGGGTGGGTCAGTAAATTTGCAGATGATACAAAGGTTGGTGGAGTTGTGGATACCGAGGAGGGCTATTGTCGTCTGCAAAGGGACTTGGATAGGTTGCAGTGCTGGGCTGAAAAGTGGCAGATGGAGTTTAACCCTGAAAAGTGTGAGGTCGTCCATTTTGGAAGGACAAACACGAATGCAAAATACTGGGTTAACGGTAGGGTTCTTGGGCATGTGGAGGAGCAGAGAGACCTTGGGGTCTATGTGCACAGATCGTTGAAAGTTGCAACTCAAGTGGATAGGGCTGTGAAGGCGGCATATGGGGTGTTAGCGTTCATTAGCAGAGGGATTGAATTTAAGAGCCGTGAGGTGATGATGCAGCTGTACAGGACCTTGGTAAGGCCTCATTTGGAGTACTGTGTGCAGTTCTGGTCGCCTCATTTTAGGAAGGATGTGGAAGCCTTGGAGAGGGTGCAGAGGAGATTTACCAGGATGTTGCCTGGAATGGAGAATAAGTCTTACGAGGAAAGGCTGAACATTCTAGGCCTCTTCTCATTAGAACGGAGAAGGATGAGGGGTGACATGATAGAGGTTTATAAGATGATCAGGGGAATAGATAGGGTAGACAGTCAGAAACTTTTTCCCCGGGTGGAGCAAAGCGTTACAAGGGGTCATAAATTTAAGGTGAAGGGTGGGAGATATAAGGGGGATGTCAGGGGAAGGTTCTTTACCCAGAGAGTGGTCGGGGCATGGAATGCCTTGCCTGGGGAAGTTGTTGAGTCAGAAACTCTAGGGACTTTCAAACGGCTTTTAGATAGGTATATGGATAAAGGAGAATGATGGGGTATAGATTAAATTGTCCTTGACAGAGGACAAAGGATCGGCACAACATCGTGGGCCGAAGGGCCTGTTCTGTGCTGTATTTTTCTATGTTCTATGTTAATGCTTTTCTTCTTTACTGAATAAGTCTTGTTTCATAATAAACTGATAAGTCTGTTGTTTAAAGAAACCTGGTTGGTGTATTTTATTCTGGGATAGAGTAGAGTAGATGATTGACCGTATCGGTAACTGGGTGAACATTTAAATATATGTTCTGACCTGTGGAGAAGTGGAGCTAGAAAAGACAGTGCAATCCTCCCGCCTCAGTCTTAACAACCTCTATAAAATCTCCTCTCAACCTTCTCTTCTCCAATCTATTCACGTAACTTAGGTTCCCCATCCCTGGAACCATTCTCGTGAATCTTTTCTGCACTCTTTTCATGAATATAGGAGGTATGATAAGTAAGTTCGCAGATGACATGAAAATTGGTGGTGTCGTAAATCGTGAGGAGGAAAGCCTTAGATTACAGGACGATATAGATGGGCTGGTAAGATGGGCGGAGCAGTGGCAAATGGAATTTAATCCTGAGAAGTATGAGGTGATGCATTTTGGGAGGACTAACAAGGCAAGGGAATATACAATGGATGGTTGGACCCTAGGAAGTACAGAAGGTCAGAGGGACCATGGTGTACTTGTCCATAGATCACTGAAGGCAGCAGCACAGGTAGATAAGGTGGTTAGGAAGGCATATGGGATACGCCTTTATTAGCCGAGGCATAGAATATAAGAGCAGGGAGGTTATGATGGAGCTGTATAAAATGCTAGTTAGGCCACAGCTGGAGTACTGTATACAGTTCTGGGCACCACACTATAGGAAGGATGTGATTGCACTGGAGAGGGTGCAGAGGAGATTCACCAGGATGTTGCCTAGGCAGGAGCATTTCAGCAATGAAGAGAGACTGAAAAGGCTAGGGTTGCTTTCCTTAGAACGGAGAAGGCTGAAGGGGGACACGATTGAGGTATACAAAATTATGAGGGGCATTGATAGGTTAGACAGGAAGAAACTTTTTCCCTTAGCGGAGGGGTCAATAACCAGGGGATATAGATTTAAAGAAAGGTGAAGGAGGTTTAGAGGAGATTTGAGGAAAACTTTTTTCACCCAGAGGGTGGTTGGAATCTGGAACGCACTGCCTGAAGAGGTGGGAGAGGCAGGAACCCTCACAACATTTAAAAAGTATTTAGATGAACACTTGAAATGCCACAGCATACAAGGCTACGGGCCAAGTGATGGAAAATGGGATTAGAATAGTTAGGTGCTTGATGGCCGGCATAGACACGATGGGCTGAAGGGCCTCTTTCTGTGCTGTATAACTCTATGACTCTTAAATGCCCTCTGAAATGGCCTAGCAAGCCATTCAGTTGTCAAGAGCAATTAGGGATGGGCAACAAATGCTAGCCTTGCCAGTGACGCCCACATCCCAAGAAAGAATTTTTAAAAATTCTCTCCAATGCCTTCACATCTTTCCTGAAATGTGGTGCCCAGACCTGGACAGATATGGACATATATTAAGGAAAGCCAGCACAGATTTGTCAAAGGCAAATCATGCTTATCTAACTTGATTTAGTTTTTTTGATGAGATGTACATGGACTTCCAAAAGGGATTTGATAAAGTGCCACATAACAGGTTTCTCATCAAAGTTAAAGCCCATGGAATAAAAGGGACAGTAGCAGCATGGATACAAAGGTGGCTGAGTGACAGGACACAGAGAGTAGTGGTGAATAGTTGGGTTTTTCGAACTGGAGGAAAGTATACCGTGGGGATCCCTAGGGGTTGGTTCAAGCAGACAGTTTTCCTTAATCTGTATTGATGATCTAGACTTGGGTGTGCAGGGCACAATTTCAAGATTTGTACATGATACAAAATTTGAACTGTGAGAAGGATAGTGATAAACTTCAAGAGGACATAAACAGGTTGATGGATGAAGTTCAATGCAGAGAAGTGTGAAGTGATTCACTTTGTTAGGAAGAATGAGGAGAGGCAATCTAAAATAAAGGGTACAATTCTAAAGGGGATGCAGGAGCAGAGGGACCTGGGGAATATATGCACAAATCGTTGAAGGTGGCAGAGCAATTTGAGAAAGTGGTTAATAAGGCATATGGGATCCTCGTCTTTATAAATAGGGGCATAGTGTACAAAAGCAAGGAAACGATGGTGAACCTTTATAAAACACTGGTTCAGCCGCAACTGGAGTATTGTGTCTGTTGTAGGGTATTCCCAAGCGCAGAGGCACCTGCAGTAAATATCATACTGTTTAAATGTTATTTGAGTAAGTAGATTCATATAATCCTAGTTAAAATATATATATATATATATACACACACACTCATATACAAGTTGAAAGTATAGCCATATATTGTTACAAAATGGAGTGCTCATCCAAGGCACTGTGGGAACAAGATTGGCTAAGTCATACCCCTGGGAATGGTCTGACCAAGGAGGCCCCTCATATCAGTGTATAAGACAGTTGCTTTGTGTAACTGCAGACTGCACGAAGCAATCAGGAATGCAAGCTTGATAAAGGTAGAAGGATTCATTGTGAAGACTCAAGGATAGTTGATAAGGGGGTCTGGGAAACATCACAAGATGATCGGGGGCTTGCATGAGCTGATCACGTAGCCACATGATGCCTAATGAGTAATCTAATTGGTAATATGTGTAATGTATGTAATCATTCCATCTTCGCTGCCTTCGGAAAATACTTGGCATCAGGTGGCAGGACTATATCTCCAACACAGAAGTCCTTGAAGTGGCCAACACCCCCAGCTTATACACACTACTGAGTCAGCGGCGCTTGAGATGGCTTGGCCATGTGAGCCGCATGGAAGATGGCAGGATCCCCAAAGACACATTGTACAGCGAGCTCGCCACTGGTATCAGACCCACCGGCCGTCCATGTCTCCGTTATAAAGACGTCTGCAAACGTGACATGAAATCGTGTGACATTGATCACAAGTCGTGGGAGTCAGTTGCCAGCATTCGCCAGAGCTGGCGGGCAGCCATAAAGACAGGGCTAAATTGTGGCGAGTCGAAGAGACTTAGTAGTTGGCGCAAGGGGAGAGCCAACTGTGCAACAGCCCCAACAAACAAATTTCTCTGCAGCACCTGTGGAAGAGCCTGTCACTCCAGAATTGGCCTTTATAGCCACTCCAGGCGCTGCTTCACAAACCACTGACCACCTCCAGGCGCGTATCCATTGTCTCTCGAGATAAGGAGGCCCAAAAGAAGAAAAGAAAGAAAAAAGAATGTAATCAATAACCGTTATGATTGGATCATGTCCAGCCAGGATGGGCTGAGTAACTGTTTGAAAAATGTATAAGTATGCATGATTTTCCTTTGTTCGGTGGAGAGGCATCTGGGCAGCCCAGTGACCTGCTCCCCGCTGGCGTAATAAACTGTTTGACATTGGAGCAGACCTGAGTGTCAAGTGATTCTTCTAGATTCATTCCCGCTAACAGTGTCCAATTCTGGACACTGCACTGTAGGAAGGATGTGAAGGCATTAGAGAGGGTGCAGAAATGATTTACAAGAAGGGTTCCCAGGATAAGTGACTTTGGTTAGATACAGTGGAGAAGCTGGGGCTGTTCTCCTTACAGAAGAGAAGGTCGAGATGAGATTTGATAGTGGTTTCAAAATCATGAGGGATCTGGACAGAGTAGATAGGGAGAAACTGTTCCCATTGGAGGAAAGGCTGAAAACCAGAGGACATTGACTTAGGGTGAATGGCAAAAGAACCAAAGGCAAGATGAGGAAAAATGTTTTTACGCAGTGAGTGGTTAGGATCTGGAATGCACTGCCCAAGAGTGAGGCAGAGGCAGATTCAATCATGGCTCTCAAAAGGGAACTGGATAATTATCTCAAGAGAACAAATTTGCAAGGGTAGGGGAAAAGAGCGGGGGATTAGGACTAACTGAGTTGCTCTTGCAGACAGCCGGCACAGACACAACAGGCCAAACAGCCTCCTTCTGTGCTGTAACCATTCTATGATTCTAAAGAAGCCTTTATTTTTCCCCGATGCTATACAACAGCACAGAGCTAAAACATGATAACCTTCGCTCATGTTTTGTAATATTTATGGCATATCACTAAGAAAAACTGATGTTTAGACCAAGTTTTCATCATAAAAGTAAGCATCTTTAAATTGAATGTAATTTAAAAAGCTGATAAAGAATACCTTACCTTAACATAACAGTGTGCATAGCAGTGGTGCAGCAAGTTATCAGATGGTTGGTTAAGGCTGCTGACAGCAGGTACAAGTTGCCCAGCATACATTGGCACTGAATGTTCCAAAGTAACCTTGTCCACCTGTATTCTCAAGGCAGGTAGTGGCCGCAATGGATGAAAATGCGATGCATTTAAGTAAGGCACAGAATTCTGAAGGAACAAAATGTTTTTTTTTTGAGAAAATTAATTTCCGCATCATCTTGAATAGAAAAAAATGCTTTCATCACAGATCATACTTTGTGGTTGCATATACGTGCTGTGTGGTACCTACACATACAGATTATGAAAGACCCAGATTCCATCCCCATTCTTTTGTTGAAGAAGCTGATCATCAGCCAGAGGAGCAGTAGAGCACTTGTGGTTGAGTCCAAAACTACGGGTCATAAATATGACATTTACTAACAAATCTAATAAGGAATTTCAGGAGAAACTTTTTTACTCGGATAGTGGTTAGAATGTGAAACTCAAGTGCCACAAGTAGTGATGGGATGAATAGCATAGATGCATTCAAGGGAAAGCTAGTTAAGTACACGAGGGAGAAAGGAATCGGAGGATATGCTGATAGGATTAGAAAAAAATAGAGTGGGAGGAGACTCGTGTGGAGCATTACCCTGGCACAGATCAGTTGAAAATACGATGTAATTTGCCATAAAATTAGCCTGTGCAATCCTAAACTAGGTAAAGGAAAGTTCTACAAAGCTCCCACTGATCCCTGCTAGAAATGGTGCATTTGCAGAAAAGACAGCAGGTCACTGTGTGTCCCCACAGTTAAACAGTCAGACAGGCTCCCAAGTACATAAAAAACAGCCACAAGTTGCAGACCCCAGAAAGCTGCAACAGAAATTGGGGATAGGGTGGGGAGAAGACTCAAAGAAAAACAACACAAGTAATTAAAAAAATAATTTGAGATGCTGAAGCCATTCTAAACAGTGTGGAGAAATGAGTATTTCACAGCACCAAAACCATTAGGTGATGGGAGCCTGTCCTCGTATCTGCTCCAGTGAATTCACACATTGTGAGAATTTTAAAATCGAAGCATTACATAATCAGAAGCCAATATAAGTCATTGAGCTCAGGGTTAATGGGTAAACAGGGCTTGGTACAATACGGGCCGCAGAGTTTTGGATGAGCTTAAGTTTATGGAGGGTGGAAGATGGGAAGCCGGCTAGGAGAGCTTTGGAACAGTCAAGTCTAGAGGTAACAGAGGCAGGATAAGAGGTTCAGCAGCAGATGAGTTGAGACAGGGGCGGAGTTGGGTGTTAAAGATGTTAGTTGCTGCCATTGTGAAAGAAGAGTTAAATGTGATATTGGATTCCTGTGAGGAGAGTGAGTTTATCGAGGGTAAGTGGAAATTCACAGGAATGCCCAACAAGTTCTTTGCTTCAGTGTTATACAAAATGGAGGTACAAAAATTAGACAATGATCATCAAGCCATACTAGGTGAATTTGCTACTCTTCCCTTAATTTCATATCGCTTAACCTTCTCCAGTAGTCCATACGGTATCCTAACAAAAGCTATCTGAAAGTTCATGTACATGATAGCCATTACATTGCTCCCCATCTTTATCACAGCACTGAAAGTTTATCCAGCGCAATCTTCCTTTCTGAAATCCGTGATGGCTGTATCAAATAATTATTTCCTTATCTAGATATTTAATATCTTTAGTCGATGATTTCAAAATTCTCCTTGCCATACATGGCAAGAAAGTGCAGTTGATGAAGATTGCAATGATCTTACTGAGTAGTGGAACAGGCTCAAGAGGCATATGGCCTACTCCTCCTATTTCTCATGGTCTTACAGAAAATCAATTGGTTGATCATTTTCTGGGTTAGCCCTGATTAAAAACTGATATTACTTTGGCCACTTTACAGTCCTCCAGCACACATTGACTCAAATATAATTTTTAGGGCCTCTGTTCATTCTTGGATGCATCTCATCAGATCCTGGCACTGTGCTGTCCTTTCGCGTAACGAATGTCTCCTATATTTTGCTTTTACTTATTATATCTCTCAATATACTTTTAACTAATTCAGGATTTATCACCTCCCAATATCTTTTTTGTTAATACTGAAGTGAAGGACTTGTTAAATATTCCTCCGAATTTCCACTTACCCTCTGATAACTTACTCTCCTCACAGGGATCCCATATCATATGTAAAAACTCCTCTATCACAATGTCAATGAGTAGCACCTTTAATGCACAACTCTGACCTGCCTCAGCTCAGCTGCTGCTGAAAACTTCTTCCAAACCTCTGTTACCAATAGACTTGACTATTCCTACACATTCCTGGCTGGCCTCCCATCTTTCACCCTCAATAAACTTAAGCTCATTCAAAACTCTGCGGCCCGTAACCAAACTCGCACCAAATTCCATTAACCCATTAGTCCTGTACTCCCAGTTAAGCAATACCTCGACTTTTAAAATTCTCAATCTTGTTTTCAAATCTCTCCATATCCTCACCCCTCCCCATCTCTGTGATCTCCTCCAGCCCTGCAACCCTCCTGAGATCTCTGCACTCCTCCAAATCTGGCCTCTTGCACATCCCTGCTCTTAATCATTCCACCAGTGACAGTTTGGCCTTCAGCTGCCCAGCCCTAAGCTCTGGAATTCCCTCCCTAAATCTCTCTTTCCTCCTTTAAGACTGTCCTTAAAACCTATCTCTTTGACCAAGCATGTGGTCATCTGCCCTAATATCTTCACGTGACTCGGTGTCACAATTTGTTGGATAATTCTCTTATGCAGCACCTTAGGATGTTTTACTACATTAAAGACGCTATATAAATGCAAGCTGCATCATTGTTAACAACAACTAGCACCTTTATTGTAGGAAAACAATACAAGGCGCTTCATAGGAGTGCAAATAAACAAAAGTCAATAGCAACAACTTACATTTATATAGCACCTTTAATGTAGCAAAACATCCCATAGCGCTGCAAAAAGAGCATGATCAAACAAAATGCAACACCAAGCCGCACAAGGGGATAATAGGCAAATGTTCAAAAAAATTGGTCAGAGGTAGGTTTAAAGAGCGTCTTAAAGGAGGAAATAGAGATAGAGAGGCGAGAGGACTGGGGAGGGAATGCCAAAGCCTCGGGCCTCGGCGGCTGAAGGCACGGCTGCCAATAGTGAAGAAATTAAAATCGGGGACTCTCAAGTGACCAGAACTGGATAACGCCAAGCCAAAGAATGAGATATCAGGATGGGTGATTATGTGCTTGATCAAAGATTTAGGCTTTAAGGAGAATTTTCAAGGAAGAGAGAGGGGTGGTTAAGGTGGAGATGTTAAGGGAGGGAATTCCACAACTTCGGGCTTCGACAGCTGGAGGCACAGTTGCCAATGGTGAGGTGAAGTGGGTGGGGGACGCATAAGAGAATTGATATTTGGAGAATACTTTACTGTCCATTTCAATATACATTTTTTATATATATATTTCTTTAACTTTCCTTATTTTTCACATTCTCTCATTTATTCACTTTTGTCATGCCAAAGGACCCATTTGTCCTCAACCCCAATTTTAGTTTCTTTAACATTCTGAAACATTAAGTAGTCTTCTATTTTAATGGTATTAATTTATTCTACACATTTACAGCCTTTTTTTTAAAAAGCATCTCATGTTAATCTACTGTCCTAGTGTGGCAATTTCACTTTCCAACTGACCACAGCAACCTCATTTCTGATCTTTCGAAAATCGAGCCTTTTCCAACCCGCTGCCCTTGCTTTTATAGTAGCTTCTTCCGTCTCTACATGGACCTTAAACCCTATCAAAATATAGTCACTATTCTGGAGCTGTGCATCTGTATTTTTTGTTACTCATAACTGGGCATCAATGGCACTAAAAATCTCACAGTTTCCATAACGGTCAGACAATCTGCACACCCAGTTTTATGCCCAGGCAGCAAATTCTAAACCTACCTCATCGTCTCTGTCTGAATATATGTCTCGACCCTTACTACAGTATGTATTCCTCCTTCACCAACATTTTCACGCCTCTTCCTTTCTTACATATTCTGGCCCTCCTAAAATTATTATACCCTAGTTATTTGACGTTCTGGCCCAGTTTGCTGGCAGGTTTCGTCAGCGCTATTAAAACCACATCTTCCTCTATTATAAATGCTTCTCATTCCTCCAGTTTATTTCCAAATGTTGCAATAATGAATGTTATCCTCCTTTGCTCATATTTAGTGTTACTCCATTTCCCTTGATCTTTCTGTACAAACTAACTTTTCATTCCTTTAGCAAAAACAGAAAATGCTGGAGATGCACAACAGGTCAGGCAGCATCTGTGGAGAGGAAAACAGAATTAACGTTTCAGGTCTGTGTGACTTTGCATCAGAATTCTAGAGAAAGGTCACAGAGACCTGAAATGTTGACTCTGTTTTTCTCTCCACAGATGCTGCCTGACCTGTTAAGTATTTCTAGCATCTTCTGTTTTTGTTTCAGATTTCCAGCATCCGCAGCATTTTGCTTTTGTCTGATTCCTTTACCAGTCTTTTCCCTGTTTAAAATTGATCAATTTGATTTTCTTCTATTCCCTTTACTCCTTCTGCATATTAAGCCTTTTAATATCTTTTTAATTGGTATAACAATGTTCATTTCTAACTTATCTACTTACTTTTCCCATTTCTTTGTTTTTCCTGATCTCACTCTTCCTCGTGTCAATGACTTCACTTCCCTATTTATCCATTTTGCCACTCTTTCATTCATTGATAGGGGATTCAAACATTGGTACGAAGACTTCCACCATGACCTTGTTTGAATTGACAATTTTTAAAAAACAAATGCTGAAGGAAGCAAGGCAGTGCAGGAAGCTCAGGAATCTCAGTCGACAGAAGACAGGCTGCCGGGTCCAGCACACCTCAGAGGTTTCAAAGCATTGAGTTCCGAAGAAGGGTCACTGACCCGAAACGTTAACTCTGCTTCTCTTTCCACAGATGCTGCCAGACCTGCTGAGTGATTCCAGCATTTCTTGTTTCTGTTTCAGATTTCCAGCATCCGCAGTATTTTGCTTTTATTTCAAAGCATTTGCCAGGTGAAAAGGCTGAACATCCCTTCACAATCAAATTCCACTTTAAGCAGTGACTGAGTGCCTCCCAGAAACCAGCAGTGACATATAATCAGCCCTTGATCACAGAAGGCTGTGACCCTGGTGCAGGTCTTCATGTAGCCATTGTTTTAATTTTATATGCATTTTTATTTTAAACTGCAATGTGGCATTGAGTAGTTAACAATTGTTAACCACAATTTTCTGTTCTCCAATTTTCCAAACTATTTGAAAAAAATCCAAAAGTATATTCCCAAATAAAGCACTTCCTTTCTTAGATATTGCAGACTTATTTTTTAAAAAAGAGGCTCCATTACCTTTTGACCTAAAATTATAGGAAGTAAATTGTCCAGCAGGTTGAATTCAGCCAGAGTAATTATAATTGTGGTTTTTAAAACAGTTATACATGTTAATCTTGTTGGGATATATTCTTCTAAAGCAGCCACCTCCTCTTGGCTTGGCAATGTTCTGTTCTCATCCACAGTTTCTGAAAGATTTCAAAGGGACAGCATTAGCATGAACATCAATGCGATTATTAGAATTATTGGAGGCTTTTTGAAAAGCAAACAATATTGACAATGATTATTCAACCAATTATATATTAAAAACAGTAAGCTGGCACAGTGAATGTAATGGGACTACACTAGATCAGCATCCAACATTACATTTCAGACACAAATATATGCCTCAATAATGCTTAGGTAAACCTCACTAAAAAAAATTAAATTGTGACCTTCCAGGAACCAGCAAACCAGACAGTACTGTAAAACAAGGTCTACAGTTTAAATTGATAGTTCCTTTTATTCCGAGATGAAAGCTATGCAAAACTAAGTCTGGTCTGTCAGAGTACTCCCCAAGGTGGGCTCGCTGTTGAGTGATGACAGAAATCAGAATGTAAAAGTGCAACTGGCATAATTTTGAGTATGGCAAGAGAATCATTTACACTTGTATTGAATTTACAACATAGAAACAGGCCAATCAGTCTAACTGGTCTATGCCAGTGTTTACGTTCCACATGAGCTCCTCTCACACCAACTGCATCTAACTGCTCCAACATAACCTTTTATTCCTTTCTCCCTCGTGTTTATCTAGCCTCCCCTTGAATGCATCTGTGCTAGCTGCCTCAACTACATCATGTGGTAGGTAGCAAATTCCACTTTCTAACCACTCTCTGGGGAAAGAAGTTTCTCCTGAATTACCTATTCTATTTATTAGTAACTATCTAGTAACTGTTAGTAACTATGACCACCAGTTTTGGATATCCCGACAGGTGGAAACAACTTCTCTACATGTTAGTCTATTAAACCATTACAGAATTTTCAAGACCTCAACCAGATCACCGCTCAGCCTTTGTTCTAGAAAAAAAAGAGCTCCAGCCTGTTCAATCTTTTTCAATGGTTATAAACTCTCAGTTCTGATATCTTTGTAAATCTATTTTGCACCTTCTCCACTGCCTCTACATGCTACTTGTAATAAAATAAATGATTTTTAAAAAGCTAATGTTACAAACAGGTTTCACACGCAGAGAAAGAAGCCATTCAGCTCATCGTGCTTATGCCAGATCTTTGAAAGAGCTATCCAATGAGACCCATTCCTTTGCTCTTTCCTTGTTCAAGAAGGGGAGTAGAGACAGCCCTGGTAATTATAGACCTGTGAGCCTTACTTCGGTTGTGGGTAAAATGTTGGAAAAGGTTATAAGAGACAGGATTTATAATCATCTTGAAAAGAATAAGTTCATTAGAGATAGTCAGCACGGTTTTGTGACGGGTAGGTCGTGCCTCACAAACCTTACTGAGTTTTTCGAGAAGGTGACCAAACAGGTGGATGAGGGTAAAGCAGTGGATGTGGTGTATATGGATTTCAGTAAGGCGTTTGATAAGGTTCCCCACGGTAGGCTATTGCAGAAAATACGGAAGTATGGGGTTGAAGGTGATTTAGAGCTTTGGAGCAGAAATTGGCTAGCTGAAAGAAGACAGAGGGTGGTGGTTGATGGCAAATGTTCATCCTGGAGTTTAGTTACTAGTGGTGTACCGCAAGGATCTGTTTTGGGGCCACTGCTGTTTGTCATTTTTATAAATGACCTGGAAGAGGGTGTAGAAGGGTGGGTTAGTAAATTTGCAGATGACACTAAGGTCGGTGGAGTTGTGGATAGTGCCGAAGGATGTTGTAGGGTACAGAGGGACATAGATAGGCTGCAGAGCTGCGCTGAGAGATGACAAATGGAGTTTAATGGGGAAAAGTGTGAGGTGATTCACTTTGGAAGGAGTAACAGGAATGCAGAGTACTGGGCTAATGGGAAGATTCTTGGTAGTGTAGATGAACAGAGAGATCTTGGTGTCCAGGTGCATAAATCCCTGAAGGTTGCTAACCAGGTTAATAGGGCTGTTAAGAAGGCATATGGTGTGTTAGCTTTTATTAGTAGGGGGGTCGAGTTTCGGAGCCACGAGGTCATGCTGCAGCTGTACAAAACTCTGGTGAGACCGCACCTGGAGTATTGCGTGCAGTTCTGGTCATCGCATTATAGGAAGGATGTGGAAGCTATGGAAAGGGTGCAGAGGAGATTTACTAGGATGTTGCCTGGTATGGAGGGAAGGTCTTACGAGGAAAGGCTGAGGGACTTGAGGTTGTTTTCGTTGGAGAGAAGGAGGAGGAGAGGTGACTTAATAGAGACATATAAGATAATCAGAGGGTTAGATAGGGTGGATAGTGAGCGTCTTTTTCCTCGGCTGGTGATGGCAAACACGAGGGGACATAGCTTCAAGTTGAGGGGTGATAGATATAGGACAGATGTGAGAGGTAGTTTCTTTACTCAGAGAGTAGTAAGGGCGTGGAACGCCCTGCCTGCAGCAGTAGTAGATTCGCCAACTTTAAGGGCATTTAAGTGGACATTGGATAGACATATGGATGAAAATGGAATAGTGTAGGTCAGATGGTTTCACAGGTCGGCGCAACATCAAGGGCCGAAGGGCCTGCACTGCGCTGTAATGTTCTAATTCTAATTCCTCATAGCCCTGAAAATGTGTCCTTTTCAAGTATATATCCAATTTCCTTTTGAAAGTTACTAGTGATTCTACTTCCACCAACCTTTCAAGCAGTGCATTCCAATTCATAATAACACACTGCATAAACAAAGTTTCCTCATTTCCCCTATGGTTCTTTCGCTAATTATTTTATATCTGTGACCTCTGCTTACCAACCCTCCTGCCAGTGGAAACAGTTCTTCCTTATTTACTCTATCAAAACTCTCGATAATTTTGAACATTTTTGTTTAATCTCCTCTTAAATTTCTCTGCTTTAAGAACAACAAAGCAATAAAAGAAACCTACAAGTTTAATGGATCTTGACAAACAGGACTTGAAAAACAGGTGGAAAGAAGCCAACAGATGTTTAAAAATGAAAACATGCAAAGTCGAACGGCCAATGGCTGACCTTTTCACTGGACCAAGTGTTAAATGTCAGAAAACTCAATGGAACAGAATCTGAGCTAGCAAAGTGCTCCTCTCACCTTAAACAGCACCCATTTGTCTGGAGCCAACCCCACCACTCCAACGAAGCATTAAGTTGTTCAGAACCCAACCGTTTAGCTCTTGGCCAAGCAACCATCCCACAGTGAACAATGTTTTGGTGATCAGAGCCCACATACCTCACCAGAGCACAGCATCCACAGCACCAACCCATTCCCAGCCCCATACTTCGTTGATCACAGCCCACATCCCTCAGCTGAACATGCCTCCCTTCCCTCCACGTATGAAGCTGCACTTCAGTAACCAGAATCCTCACATTAGATCATTTTGTATACCCCACTTACTGAGTATCATAGCTGACTGAAGCCAACTAACTCACCCTACTTCTTTTCCCTTCATTCTCTTACCTTTCTCTCTATCCCCTCCCTTCTTCATCTTCCCTTTCCAAATCTCTACTCTCTCCTCACCTTTCCACCCTCCCAGATTGTCCTTGCCCCATCACTCTTCTTCTATCCCACTCTTCAACCACACTTGACCCTAAACTGCATTTAGTCTTGACTCCCTCTGTGTAACTAACTGTAAAAAGAGATCAATTGCTACATTAAAAATATATTATTTTGAATTATGAATTCCAAAGGAAAAGATTAAGTTATGCATATTAAACAAACTTTTTAGGTTTATAAGTAATTTCAGTAGAATAAACAGTTCATTTTAGACTAATAACAGGCATCAGCAGATACATTCATAGCATTTAAAACTATAGTTAAAAATGATTCAATTGAAAAATCTCCAGTAGTTATTTTTATGTGATATACTACAAATTTTGTTTTAACCTGAGTGAGGCTTGCTGTAAGGTTCATACTCATGATCGAGTCCACATGCCACCATCTTTAGTATTCTGTGAACAGAGCTACTATCCAGCCGAAGCTCCAATGGACCCAGAACTAGACGTTTAGTGGACATCTCTTGGACACTGCTCAACTCCTCGATTTTGTTCATGGAAACATCTTGTTGTTGACTGACAGAACCTGAGAACACAACAACAAAACAGCCTAAGCACACTCTTTCTTGGGGAAATAAAAGCAAAATACTGCGAATGCTAGAAATCTGAAATAAAAAACACAAAGTGCTAGAAAAACTCAGCAGGTCTGGCAGTATCTGTGGAGAGAGAAGCAGAGTTAACATTTCAGGTCACTGACCTGAAACGTTAACTCTGCTTCTCTCTCCACAGATGCTGCCAGACCTTTCTTGAGGAAAGGCAGTTTGCCAGAATAAATACAACCAACTCCTAAAAAGAGAGAAACCTCATGTCAAATTGCAAAAAAGACATCAAGTAGAATGAAAGCAGCATGGAAACCCTTTGATTTATTTAAACAGCAAATTTCCTGAATATAAATCCAGTATTGCATAATTAATAGCACAGGTGATATAATATGGATAAAACTACAGAACAACATTTATTTATTTTGTTCACTGAGCCACATCTCTAAATGGTGCTGATCCAAAAGCAAAACACTGTGGATGCTGGCACTCCAACAATAACAGAAAATGCTGGAAGTACTTAGCAAATCAGACAGCATCTGTGGGGAGAGAAACAGAGTTAATGTTTCAGGTTGATGACCTTTCATCAAAACCTGGAAAAATTATCAATCTAATAGGTTTTAAGCAAGTGGAAGGGGTAGGAACAAAAAAAGGGTTGGGCAACAAATGTCCATCTGGCCAGCGACACGAACATCCCATGAAAGAATGAAAAAAGAACAAGAGAGAAGGTCAGTGATAGGGTGTAAGATAAGCGTTAAAGGGAGTGGTAATGGGACAGATAAAGAAACAAAAGATGTGTCTCTAGAGGTGGTGTGAAGTGCAGAATGATGAACAGCTGCTGTCCGAAAGCAAAAACAAGAGAAAAATAAGAGTAAAACCGAAACTTTCAAAGAAAAGGGAAAGAAAATGGGGGCAGAGGTGATGGGATGCAATTACTGAACTCAATGTTGATTTTGGAAGGCCTAATCGAAAGATAGAATCATCGAATGGTAACAGCACAGAAGGCCACCATTTGGCCATTCTTGTCTGTGCTGGCTCTCTGAAATAGCAACTCACCTAGTCCCACACCACTGCCTTTTTACCAAAGCACTATAAATTTTCTCTCTTCAGAGAGGCCTTGATTGAATCTGCCTCCACCACATCCTGGAGATTAATCTTTGATTCCTGGAAATTCCAGGGCAATTCTGAAAGGTTGGCAATGCTAGCTGTGCTGATGATGCCGGTGAATTTGTGTAACTTCAGTAAAGACAGGAATGAATGGGGAGAAATTTGCAAAGGTGGGACCAAATTTCATTCTTGTTCCAACATAACTCCATTTAGAATAAAAACAGAAAGTTCTGGAAATACTCAACAGTCCTGGCAGCATCTGTGGGAAGAGAAACAGAGCTCATATCCTTTTTAACTGGCATGGGAAGGCCTTGGGTCTGAAGAATGGACTAATGGCAAATGTGTGGAGGTGGGATTATTCACAATCAGAGTTGACAACCCTAAGCGTAACAGCAGCGGGACTAGGTGTGGGTTAGGATACAAGCAGCAGAGTTTCGGATGACCTCAAGTTCATGAAAGGTGCAGAATGGGATGCTGGCCCAGACAGCACAGTGCGGCGCAGTGGTGGGGCGGCACAATGGCGCAGTGGTTAGCACCGCAGCCTCACAGCTCCAGTGACCCGGGTTCAATTCTGGGTACTGCCTGTATGGAGTTTGCAAGTTCTCCCTGTGTCTGCGTGGGTTTTCTCCGGGTGCTCCGGTTTCCTCCCACAAGCCAAAAGACTTGCAGGTTGGTAGGTAAATTGGCCATTATAAATTGCCCCTAGTATAGGTAGGTAGTAGGGAAATATAGGGACAGGTGGGGATGTGGTAGGAACATGGGATTAGAGTACGATTAGTATAAATGGGTGGTTGATGGTCAAAGAACAAAGAACAAAGAAAATTACAGCACAGGAACAGGCCCTTCGGCCCTCCAAGCCTACGCCGATCCAAATCCTCTATCTAACCCTGTCGCCTATTTTCTAAGGGTCTGTATCTCTTTACTTCCTGCCCATTCATGTATCTGTCTAGATACATCTTAAAAGACGCTATCGTGCCCGCGTCTACCACCTCCGCTGGCAATGCGTTCCATGCACCCACCACCCTCTGCGTAAAGAACTTTCCACGCATATCCCCCCTAAACTTTTCCCCTTTCACTTTGAACTCGTGTCCCCTTGTAATTGAACCCCCACTCTGGGGAAAAGCTTCTTGCTATCCACCCTGTCTATACCTCTCATGATTTTGTACACCTCAATCAGGTCCCCCCTCAACCTCCGTCTTTCTAATGAAAATAATCCTAATCTACTCAACCTCTCTTCATAGCTAGCGCCCTCCATACCAGGCAACATCCTGGTGAACCTCCTCTGCACCCTCTCCAAAGCATCCACATCCTTTTGGTAATGTGGCGACCAGAACTGCACGCAGTATTCCAAATGTGGCCGAACCAAAGTCCTATACAACTGTAACATGACCTGCCAACTTTTGTACTCAATACCCCGTCCGATGAAGGAAAGCATGCCGTATGCCTTCTTGACCACTCTATTGACCTGCGTTGCCACCTTCAGGGAACAATGGACCTGAACACCCAAATCTCTCTGCACATCAATTTTCCCCAGGACTTTTCCATTTACTGTGTAGTTCATTCTTGAATTGGATCTTCCAAAATGCATCACAGACTCGGTGGGCCGAAGGGCCTGTTTCAGTGCTGTATCTCTAAAAAAAAATAACAGTATTGGAATAATCCAGTCTACGTTAACTGAAGAGCAAATCCAGTGCCGGGTCAAAATGTTCTTCAAATTACTCAGGGGTTTGGACTACCTGAGCATTTTTAAACCTATCTAAGTTCAGTTTAAATGTTCAGATAGCAAGGATTATCTTCCCCTCCCCTTTTCCTCCCAGCTATGTCTGAAGATTTAAATGTCTGACGATCAGATAAGATTTCCGTGCAAATGTATATCTTGGCAGGAGCAGAGTTCCAACCTCAATAGGATAGTTGAGGTTTCAAACACACAGCAACCAAGCAATGCAGGCCTGACCTAAAACCCAAACAGCAATTAAACTGCCCAGACTCGTAGCTTCAGTGTAAATACACCCTTCATGCCTGAGCAATGGCAGAGTCCGATTTTTCTTCACCCAACTTTCACAAAACCAAGAGATCAGCTAACTTAGTACTCAATCAGCATGAAAACTGGGACATTACTCATCTATACAACAAGTATCATAACGTTGAGAACATTTGTTTGTTAAGCCAAGCTTTTTTTTGTACAATATTTACTTTGCCCTTCGCCTGAGTCAAGCCACACAATATTGTCAATAACATTGCCTCTACGAGATTCTCAATACACCTCTGATATAAAGTGCATAGTGTATCATTTTCACTGAACCACTTAAAAATAATCCCTTTGGAAAGTAGTTTAAAAACATGGGTTTCAAACCTTCACTTCCTACATTGCAATTCTTCAATCTCAATAGCAAACAACCAAGTTTAGCAAATGGTGAGATATTGCCAAACAGGGAATAAGAAGAATAACATTGTTTGTTTGGCAATGATGGCACAGTACTGAGAGGAGGTCACCTGCCTATCCACAGCTTCAAGGCAATTCATGGCACAGAAGTGAATTGGGTGAGATACGGAGGAGGCGGGGAAAGAAAAATATTTTTTAAAATATAGAGAAAGGGATGTAAGAAGCAGATTTTAATTGCTCTTGGTCTTTACTTTTCTTCATGAAGCAGTCACATCACTAAGTGAAAACGTCACATAGATTTTTGGATTATCAACTTTGAGCAGTTTACCTTTTAGCGTATGGTCAATGTTTCAAAGTCTCACTTAACTGTACATCTACTATACTATTAAAAGCATTAACCTTAAATGCTTTTCTGGCCCTCTGATTTGCTCACTTAATCCATCACATTACCTTGCGGTTAGCTCATTAATCCATGGAAATCACATGATCCATGCCTTATTTTTATTCCAGCAATTTGACTGGTTCCTGAAAATCATGTGATGTATGCTCCTATTACTCTAGTAGTGATCTGTTTAGTTTACAGGAACCATATACCCTGCCAAGGATAAAGCTCAGTAGTAGCAGCTGCTAATGGGACTCAATTCTTCCCAAACTCCATCTGCTGCAACCTCACTGACTGAGGGCCAGAGGTGGCTTCACATACAATGTACAGCACAGACATAGGCCTTTCGGCCCCAGTGGTCCGTGATCCACATGAGCTTCCTTCTATCCTACCACTTCTAACCCCATCGGCATATCCTTTTACAAAGTGAATTGCTGTGAATGCTGGAGATCTGAAAAAAAAAATGCTGAAAACACTCAACAGGTCAGCCTGCACATGTGGAAAGAGAAACAAAGTTAACGGGCTAGAATTTTCACCCCCCCCCCTCCAAAGAGCGGGAAGGTGGCAGGGGGCCCTTCCCGACCTGCTCCCACCTCTGCTGCCACTTTACGCAGGGCAGCAGTGGCGAAAAATGGCCCGCCCACCCGAGGCCAATCAAGGCCCTTAAGTGGCCACTTAACGGCCACTTAAGGGCCTCTGACCGCCGCCACGGGGATTTTACTCGTGGTAAGCAGGCGCCCCAGGCCCGAGAAAAGCCGCCTGACAAAAGCAGGCAGCTTTCTGACAGCCGGGGGTGGGGGGGACCCTCATGATCGGGCACGCCCACTGCCCCAATCACACCCAACACGCCCGTCCCCCCAATTGACCACCCTTTCCTCACCGGGGCCCAATCGATCACCCCCGGCGAGGCAACAAAAATCAACCTTGGTTCCGGGGCTCCTCGACATCTTCTCCTGTAGGCTGGGCTATAGTCCCAGCAGTGGCTACCACTCCCGGTGGCATTGCTGGGACGAAGAGCAGCCGGCTGCTCTATTAGACGGGACTTCCTGCCTCAAGCAGGTGGAAGTCTCGCCTCATAACAATTAAAGGCTGGGATCCCGCAAAATTTGAGTCGGATCCCCAGGCCAGGTGGAAGCAGGTTCGCCACCGACTTTTCAGTCAGTGGCTGGCTCCTGTCCGCCAAGGGTAAAATCCCGGCCAAATCTCCCTTCGCCAGAACTAGAAAATGTTATCGTAGCGATATGTTTTGAGAAAATGCAGAGGCTGGGAAAGAGGGGAGGGAAGGAAAGCAGAAGTATTCATCTCATTAATTCCTTGAGGTATCAAGTACGACATTCTAACCATTCTCTGGTTAATGAAGTTTCTCCAGAGTTCCCTGTTGGATTTATCAGTAACTATACCTTGGGCCATCATCTCACTCTTAGTGCCTCTCCAATCTTTGGCAGTCTTCACAAGCATTAACAGCAAAGCAAGAACCATTGTTCTTCATGATGCTCTGCTCTAGTCTTTAACCCAGCTCAATTGCTCCCTACTAATAATGACCGTAAACCCTAATTTGATGGTCTTCTCATCCAGACAGACCCTCCGCCAGTGCTTTAACCCCACTGCCAGCCGAGATGAGCATCTGCAATCACTCCTGAATACTCCAGCGTCTAGGACAGGAAAGTAATAGAGAGTGGGTCTGAGCCTGAAGTCGCACAGGCAATGCTTCAGAAGAGGCACTAGGAATATAAAGTAGCAAATCGCATGAAAACAAAATTGGGCAGAACGTAAAACATGTTTCCAATTCACTTGTGTCCAGTTTGCACTAATGCCCAAGATGGATTTCTACCCTTCTCTATTTTGGGTGGTGTCAGTTGAAGGATACATGTCAGCCAGGACACTGGGGGAACTCTCCTCCTCTTCTTTGAAGAGCGCCATGGGATCTTTTCCATCCACTCTAATAGGCAGAGGCATTAGGTTTAACATCCCACTTCCAACACAGTATTCAGTACTGCGCTCAAGTATAAACCATGACATTAGGCTTGAACTCATGACTTTCTGATTCACAGAGGCGAGATTGCTCCCACTGACACAATGCCACTTGTCAGGAAGTATTTACAGAACAGTACCAGGCCATTTGGCCCAACAGATCCATGCCAGCTTTTATGCGGAATACGAGCCTCCTCCCACACTTCTTGAATGCTTTTTCATTTAATAATATTTACTTAATTTGTATTTTTAAGTTAAAGGGTTGTACTGAATACATCTCACAAATGCAATTAAATACAATCTCAACACATTCACACTTAATTGGTACCATCTGTCAATTTAAGCAGTGGGTAATATTACATTACCACACCAGCATGTGCACAGGATTTCTCGTCTCTGCTGAAAACAAAAGTTCGTCAGGTATTTTTCACTAGTTTGATGCCAATATCTTTCTTCCCAGTGGAGTTCAAAAATGACAGCACACCAAACAGTTTACTGCAGATCAACCATAGCCTTTACGTTCTACATCTCAAAAATTTCTGGCAACCCTTCAGTTTACTTTGAACAGCAGGCATCAGCTGTCCTTATGACAAAATCAAATAATAAAATGCAAAAAACACAGGGTCATTGACAGCACAGGAGGAGACCATTCGGCCCATCGAGTCCAAGCCAGCTCTCCATTCAGTCCCACTCCCCTGCTCGTTCGCCATCGTCCTGCTAGTTTATTTCCTTCAAGTGGCCAACCAATTCCCTTTTCATCATTGATTGTCTCCCACCCTCTTGGGCAGCAAGTTACAGGTCATTAAATACATTTGACTAGTTATGCTACTTTTTTTTTTATATTTTCAGAATTATTAATAAATTTGTTTAAACTTAATTTAACATTCCGCACTTCATTTCCCTGGTCGCTTTCAGATGACAGATAGCATACAAACTTTTCCAAACCACAGAAAGCAAGTCAACTCCTCCCTGCTACATACAAAAGCAAAATACTGCAGATGCTGGAAATCTGAAACCAAAACAGAAAATGCTGGAAAAATAAAATCAGCCAAGAGCTAAGAAACAAAATGGGGGCAGTGGTACGAATGAGGCTGTAAAGTGCCCAGTCGAGCGCTGAGATGTTCCTCGAGCTTACCTTGAGCTTCACCGGAATTCTGCAGGAGGCCAAGGACAGAGAGGTCAGAGAAGGACCAAGGTTCCAGAAGGCCACCCCTTAGGTTAGGGTCGTCTGATCTGGTCCGTAGCCAGGCACAGGAGGGTATGACTACGAGTGAGGCAGGTATGGGGATTGAGAAGACAGAAGTGGAGGAGCTGCAGCCCTAGCAACCGTCCAACAGGTTCGAGGTTCTTACAGTTTGTATGGAAGATCACGAGAGATGCAAGGTGGATGAGGAAACTGACGTGGTACAACAAGCCATTCAAATGGGGGGAGTAAATGGGGCGGCACAGTGGTGCAGTGGTTAGCACCGCAGCCTCACAGCTTCAGGGACCCGGGTTCAATTCTGTGTACTGCCTGTGCGGAGTTTGCACGTTCTCCCTGTGACTGCGTGGGTTTTCACCGGGTGCTCCGGTTTCCTCCCACAGCCAAAGACTTGCAGATGATAGGTAAATTGGCCATTGTAAATTGCCCCTAGTGTAGGTAGGTGGTAGGGAATTGTGGGATTACTGTAGGGTTAGTATAAATGGGTGGTTGTTGGTCGGCACAGACTTGGTGGGCCGAAGGGCCTGTTTCAGTGTCGTATCTCTAAATAGATAAATAAATAAAAATGCAGTGGTAGTAGGGGACAGTATAGTCAGAGATAGACACAGTTCTCTGCAGGCGAGAGTGCTAGTCCAGAAGGTTGTGTTGCCAGGTTTCGGGACATCTGCTCCGGGCTAGTGAGGAACTAGCAGTGGGAGGGGGAGGATCTAGCTGTCATGGGTACCAACAAAACAAATAGCACTAGGAAAGAGGTTCTGCTTAGGAATTATGAGCAGCTAGCAGTTAAATTAAAAAGCAAAACCACAAAGGTAATAATCACTGGATTACTAACGGAGCCACAAATGAACTGGAATAGGGTAAATAAGATTAGACAGTTGAATGCGTAGCTCAAAGATTGGCGTGGGAGAAATGGATTTCGATTCCAGTACCAGTACTGGGGAAAGTGGGCGCTGTACCATTGGGACGGTCTTCAACTAAATAGTTCGGGGGAGGGATCACGTGAGGAGAGATGTGGTAAATTAAGGAGAAAGGACAAGGCAATACAGCAGGTTAGCGATATAAGTAATGATAACCAGAGTGTGGCAGAAGGGACACAGCGTATAAACTGAAGAGTGCAGCAGCAGCAGCAAAGGCCAGAGTTTGCAAGAATGGTAAAAAGACAGAATTAAAGGCTCTGCATTTGAATGCGCACAGCATTTGTAACAAAATGGATGAATTGATAGCACAAATAGAAATAATATGTATGGCCCGATAGCAATTTCAGAGATGTGGTTGCAAGGTGACCAAGGCTAGGATCTAAATGTTCAAGGGTATTTGACATTTCGGAAGTACTGGAAGCTAGGAAAAAGTGATGGGGTAACTCTGTTAATTAAGGATGACATTAGTACAGAAGATCAAGATGTAGAATCACTTTGGTAAGAGATATGAAGTCACTTGTGGGAGCAGTTTATAGGCCCCCTAACAGTAGCTACACTGTAGGACAGCGTATAGGGGAACATACAAACATATGAATTAGGAGCAGTAGTAGGCCATTTGGCCACTCGAGCCTGCTCCGCCATTCGATAAGATCATGGCTGATCTGCATCTGGAAGAAATATTGGGGGCTTGTAAGAAAGGTACTGGAACAATTATGGGTGATTTTAATCTTCATATAGTTTGGACAAATTAGATTGGCAAAGGGAGCTGAGAAGATGAGTTCATAGACAGTATTTGGGACAATTCCTTAGAGTAGTACATTCTAGTGCCAACCAGGGAGCAGGCTATTTTAGACATGGTAATGTGCAATGAGACAGGATTAACTAATGACCTCATAGTAAAGGAGCCTCTAAGCAACAGTGATCATAGCATAAATAAAAGCAAAATACTGCGGATGCTGGAAATCTGAAACAAAAACAAGAAATGCTGGATTCACTAAGCAGGTCTGGCAGCATCTGTGGAAAGAGAAGCAGAGTTAACGTTTCGGGTCAGTGACCCTTCTTCGGAACCATCATAGCATGATGGAATTTCACATTCAGTTTGAGGGTGAGAATTGTGGCTGCAAGACTGGTGTCTTAAACTTAAATAAAGGCAATTACAAGGGCATGAGGACAGACTTAGCTAAAGTGAACTGGGAAACTAGGTTAAAAGGTAGAACAGTAGAGAAGCAGTGGCAAACATTTGAGGAGATATTTCATAACTCTCAGCAAAGATCTACTCCATTGAGAAAAAAAAGACTGAGTAGGATGCACCAGTGGCTAACTAACAAATTAAAGAATAGTATCAAATTGAAAGAAAAAGTGTACAATACTGCCAAGATTAGTTGCATTTCAAAAGATTGGACAAATTTTAGAAACCAGCAAAGAATAATTAAAAAGAAATAAGGAGGGAGAAATTAGAGTATTAGAGAAAGCTAGCTAGAAATATAAAAACAGATAGTAAGAGTTCTACAAGTATTTAAAAGGAAAAGAGCAATTAAAGTGAGCATTGGTCCCTTAGAGGATGAAACTGGGGAATTAATAATGGGTAACAAGGAAATGGCGAAAGCATTCAACAGGTATTTTGTGTCAGTCTTCATTGTAGAAGACATAAAAAACATCCCAAGAATACTTAAAAATCAAGAGGTAAAAGGGAAGGAAGAACTTGAAACAATCACAATGACAATCACCAGGGAAAAGGTACTGGGAAAATGATTAGAATTATAGGCTGCAAGTTCCCTGGACCCAATGCCTGCATCCTAGGGTGTTAAAAGAAGTGGTTGCAGAGATAGTAGATGCATTGGTTGTAATCTTCCAAATTTCCCTAGATTCCGAACAGGTCCCAGGGGATTGGAAACGAGCAAATATACCTCTTCTATTCAAGAAAGAATGGAGGCAGAAAGCAGGAAACTACAGGCAAGTTAGCCTAACATCTGTCATAGGGAAAATGCTAGAATTCATTAAGAGGTAATAAAAGGACATTTGGAAAATCATAATACAATTGGGGCAAGGAAATCTTGTGCAGATTTCCACCTACGGCTCCCCCCCACCCCACCCCCTCGGCTGATGAATCAATGCTTCTCAGTGTTGAACACCAATTGGAAGAAGCACGGAGGATAACAAGGATGTACTGTGGGTGGGGGACTTCAGTGACCATCACCAAGAGTGACTCGGTGGCATCACTACTGATGGAGCTGGCCAAGTTCGAAAGAACATAGCTGCAAGACTGGGAGTGTGGCAGGTGATGAGGGAACCACAAGACGGAAAAACCTACTTGACCCCATCCTCACCAATCTACCTGTCGCAGATACATCGGTTCATCACAATATCAATAGGAGTGTCCACCATACAGCCTTGTGGAGACCCAGTCCCATCTTCACATTGAGGGTACCCTCCATTGCGTTGTGTGACACTACCACCGTGCTAAATGGGATAGATTTCAAACAGATCTAGCAATTCAAAACTGGGCATCCATAAGGTGCTGTGGGCCATCAGCAGCAGCAGAATTGTATTCAACCACAATCTGTAACCTCATGGCCATATCCCCCACTCTACCATTGCCATCAAGCAAGGGGACCAACCCTGGTTCAATGAACAGCATAGGAGGCCATGCCAGGAGCAGCACCAGGCATACCTCAAAATGAGGTGTTGAATACTTGCATGCCAAACAGCAGAAGCAGCACGCAATAGACAGGACTAAGTGATCCCAAAACCAATGGATCAGATCTAAGCTCTGCAGTCCTGCCACATCCAGTCGTGAATGGTGGTGGGCAATTAAACAACTGACTGGAGGAGGCTCCACAAATATCACCAGATGTCACAAATATGGCCAGCACATCAGTGCAAAAGACAAGGATCTTCAGCCAGAAGTGCCAAGTGGATGATCCAACTCGGCCTCCTCCCGAGGTCCCCAGCATCACAGATGTTGGGCTTCAGTGAATCCGATTCACTCCACATATCAAGAAAAGGCTGAAGGCATTGGATACTGCAAAGGCTATGGGCCCTGACAACATTCCAGCAATAGTGCTGAAGATTTGTGCTCCAGAACTAGCAGCGCCCTAAGCCAAGCTGCTCCAGTACAGATATAACACTCAAAATCAACCCGAAAATGTGGAAAATTGTCCAGGTATGTCCTGTGCACAAAAAGCAGGACAAATCCAACCTGACCAATTACCGCCCCATCAGTCTACGCCCGATCATCAGCAAAGTGATAGAAGGGGTCGTCGACAGTGCTATCAAGCAGCACTTGCTCAGCAATAACCTACTTACTGACGCTAAGGCTCTTCAGCTCCTGACCTCATTACAACCTTGGTTCAAACATGGACAAAAGAGCTGAACTCCAGAGGTGAGGCGAGAGTGACTGCCCTTGACATCAAGGCACCATTTGACGAGTATGGCATCAAGGAGCCCTAGCAAAACTGGAGTCAATGGGAATCAGGGAAAACTCTCCACTGGTTGGAGTCGTACTTCGCACAAAGGAAGATGGTTGTGGCTGTCGGAAGTCAATCATCTTAGTCCCAGGACATCACTGTAGGAGTTCCTCAGGGTAGTGTCCTAGGCGCAACCATCTTCAGCTGTTTCATCAATGACCTTCCCTCCATCATAAGGTCAGAAGTAGGGATGTCCGGTGATGATTTCACAAAGTTCAGGACCATTCGTGACTCCTCTGATACTGAAGCAGCCCATGTCCAGGTGCAGCAAGACCTGGACAACATACAGGCTTGGGCTGATAAGTGGCAAGTAACATTCGCGCCACATAAGTGCCAGGCAATGACCATCTCAAACAAGAGAGAATCTAACCATCTCCCCTTGACCTTCAATGGCATTACCATCGCTGAATTCCCCACTATCAACATCCTGAAGTCATCATAGACCAGAAACTGAACTGGACGAGCCACAAGTGCTGGAAAATGCGATTAGAATAGTTAGGTGCTTGATGGCTGGCACGGACACGATGGACCGAAGAGCCTGTTTCCGTGCTGTATAACTCCATGACTCTATGACATAAATACTGTGGCGACAAGAGCAGGTCAGAGGCTGGGAATTCTGCAGTACGTAACCCACCTCCTGTCTCCCAATACCTGTCCACCACCTACAAGGCACAAGTCAAGAGTGTGATGGAATACTCTCCACTTGTCTGGATGGGTACAGCTCCAACACCACTCACGAAGCTCAACACCATCCAGGACAACGCAGCCCGCTTGATTGGCACCCCATCCACTCCCTCTACCAGTGACGCACAGTGGCAGCAGTGTGCACCAGTTACAAGATGCACTGCAACAACTCACCAAGGCTCCTTCGACAGCACCTTCCAAACCTGCGACCTCTACCACCTAGAAGGACAAGTGCAGCAGATGCATGGGAATACCACCACCTGCAAGTTCCCCTCCAAGCCACACACCATCCTGACTTGAAACTATATTGCTGTTCCTTCACTGTCGCTGGGTCAAAATCATGGAACTCCCTTCCTTACAGCACTGTGGGAGTACCTACACTCTAAGGACTGCAGCGGTTCAAGAAGGCAGCTCACCACCATCTTCTCAAGGACAATTAGGAACGGGCAACAAAGGCTGACCTAGCCAGCAACACCTACATCCCATGAACAAATAAATATCCTGGCTGCGAGGTTTGCCAGCGTCACTCGGGAGGGTTTAAACTAGTGTGGCAGGGGGGTGGGAACCAGAGCAGTAGGACAGCAAGTGAAATAAATGAGGGGGAACTAGTAATAAGGCCAGTAAGACTAAGAGGAAGAGCAGGCAGGGAGATGTTGCGGAGCACAGCGGGACTGGTGGTCTGAAGTGAATTTGTTTCAATGCAAGAAGTTTAACAGGTAAGGCAGATGAATTTAGAGCTTGGATTAGTACTTGGAAATATGATGTTGTTGCTATTACACAGACTTGGTTGAGGGAAGGACAGGATTGGCAGCTAAATGTTCCAGGCTTTAGAAGCTTCAGGCGGGATAGAGGGGGATGTAAAAGGGGTGGGGGAGTTGCATTACTGGTTAAGGAGAATATCACAGCTGTACTGCAGGAGGACACGTCAGAGGGGTCATGAGCGAGGCAATATGGGTGGAGCTCAGGAATAGGAAGGGCGCAGTCACGATGTTGGGGGTTTTCTACAGGCCTCCAAACAGCCAGTGGGAGGTAGAGGAGCAGATATGCAGACAGATTTTGGAAAGATGAAAAGGTAACAGGGTTGTAGTGGTGGGTGATTTTAACTTCCCCTATTTTGACTGGGATTCACTTAGTGCTAGGGGCTTGGATGGGGCAGAATTTGTAAGGAGCATCCAAGAGAGCTTCTTGAAACAATACGTAGATAGTCCAACTAGGGATGGCGCCGTACTGGGCCTGGGATTGGGGAATGAGCCCGGCCAGGTGGTCGAATTTTCAGTCGGGGATCATTTCGGGAACAGTGACCATAATTCCATAAGTTTTAAGGTACTTGTGGATAAGGATAAGAGTAGTCCTCGGGTGAAGGTGCCAAATTGGGGGAAGGCTAATTATAACAATATTAGGCAGGAACTGAAGAATTTAGATTGGGGGGCAGCTGTTTGAGGGTAAATCAACATCTGACATGTGGGAGTCTTTCAAACGTCAGTTGATTAGAATCCAGGACCAACATGTTCCTGTGAGGAAGAAGGATAAGTTTGGCAAGTTTCGGGAACCTTGGATAACGAGGGATATTGTGAGCCTCATCTAAAGGAAAAAGGAAGCATTTGTAAGGGCTGGAAGGCTAGGAACAGACGAATCCCTTGAGGAATATAAAGACAGCAGGAAGGAACTTAAGCAAGGAGTCAGGAGGGCTAAATGGGGTTATGAGAAGTCATTGGCAAACAGGATTAAGGAAAATCTCAAGGCTTTTTATACGTATATAAAGAACAAGAGGGGAACCAGGGAAAGGGTTGGCCCACTCAAGGACCGAGAAGGGAATCGATGTGTGGAGCCAGAGGAAATAGGGGAGGTACTAAATGAGTACTTTGCATCAGTATTCACCAAGGAGAAGGACTTGATGGATGATGAGCCTGAGGAAGGGAGTGTAGATAGTCTCAGTCATCTCATTATCAAAAAGGTGGTGGTGTTGGGTGTCTTGCAAAGCATTAAGGTAGATAAGTCCCCAGGGCCTGATGGGATCTACCCCAGAATACTGAGGGAGGCAAGGGAAGAAATTGCTGGGGCCTGGACAGAAATCTTTGCATCCTCATTGGCTACAGGTGAGGTCCCAGAGGACTGGAGAATAGCCAATGTTGTTCCTTTGTTTAAGAAGGGTAGCAAGGATAATCCAGGAAATTATAGGCCGGTGAGCCTATACCACCAGTGGTAGGGAAATTATTAGGGAGGACTCTTTGGGACAGGATTTACTCCCATTTGGAAACAAATGGACTTATTAGCGAGAGGCAGCATGGTTTTGTGAAGGGGAGGTCGTGTCTCACTAATTTGATTGAGTTTTTTGAGGAAGTGACGAAGATGATTGATGAAGGAAGGGCAGTGGATGTTATCTATATGGACTTTAGTAAAGCCTTTGACAAGGTCCCTCATGGCAGACTGATATCAAAGATGAAGTCACATGGGATCAGAGGGGAGCTGGCAAGATGGATACAGAACTGGCTCAATCATAGAAGACAGAGGGTAGCAGTGGAAGGGTGCTTTTCTGAATGGAGGGATGTGACTAGTGGTGTTCCGCAGGGATCAGTGCTGGGACCTTTGCTGTTTGTAGTATATATAAATGACTTGGAGGAAAATGTAGCTGGTCTGATTCGTAAGTTTGCGGACGACACAAAGGTTGGTGGAGTTGCAGACAGTGATGAGGATTGTCAGAGGATACAGCAGGATATAGGTCGGTTGGAGACTTGGGCGGAGAAATGGCAGATGGAGTTTAATCCGGACAAATGTGAGGTAATGCATTTTGGAAGGTCTAATGCAGGTGGGAAGTATACAGTAAATGGCAGAACCCTTAGGAGTATTGACAGGCAGAGCGATCTGGGTGTACAGGTCCACAGGTCATCGAAAGTGGCAACGCAGGTGGATAAGGTAGTCAAGAAGGCATACGGCATGCTTGCCTTCTTCGATCGGGGCATAGAGTATAAAAATAGGCAAGTCATGCTGCAGCTGTACAGACATTTAGTTAGGCCACACTTAGAATATTGCGTGCAATTCTGGTCGCCACACTACCAGAAGGACATGGAGGCTTTGGAGAGGGTACAGAAGAGGTTTACCAGGATGTTGCCCGGTCTGGAGGGTATTAGCTATGAGGAGAGGTTGGATAAACTCGGATTGTTTTCACTGAAACGACGGAGGTGGAGGGGAGACATGATAGAGGTTTACAAAGTTATGAGCGGCATGGACAGAGTGGATGGTCAGAAGCTTTTTCCCAGTGTGGAAGAATCAGTTACTAGGGGACATAGGTTTAAGGTGAGAGGGGCAAAGTTTAGAGGAGATGTGCGAGGTAAGTTCTTTACACAGTGGTGAGTGCCTGGAACTTGTTGCCGGGGGAGGTGGTGGAAGCAGGTACCATAGAGACGTTTTAGAGGCATCTTGACAAATGAATAGGATGGGAATAGAGGGATACGGACCCCCGGAAGTGCAGAAGGTTTTAGTTTAGGCAGGCATCAAGATCGGTACAGGCTTGGAGGGCCGAATGGCCTGTTCCTGTGCTGTACTGTTCTTTGTACACTAGCGGAAATTTGCAATGGCTAATTTACCTATCAACCTGCAAGTCTTTGGCTGTGGGAGGAAACCTCAGCACCCGGCAGAAACCCACGTGATCACAGGGAGAACTTGCAAACTCCGCACAGGCAGTCCCCAGAACTGAACCCGGGTCGCTGGAGCTGTGAGGTTGCGGTGCTAACCACTGCGCCACTGAGCCAGACCAAAAAGGTCTGAAAATTAGTGGCTGGGAACAAAAGAAAAAGCTGAAATTTTTTTTGACAAGGAATCATGTAATTTTAGCATTGCTAATGATCTGTAATGAATGCAAATGCTTCCAGGCCACTTAAAATGTGTACAAACATTAGCATCCCCTTTGTCAACCTTCGATTACCGTCAAGCCGGTGGACCAATGCATGAGTATAAAATCACTAAAGTAACCTCAGCATTGAAGCACTTTAGCATTTAGTACAGTTAGGGTTGGCATCCTTCCATCTACGAAAGATGATGGATACGCAGCAAACAATCCATTTAGGTTGGGTGTCTTCTCTTGGTGCACCTTTGTTGATGACTGTGAAGGCCAATCCTTGAGAAGCAGGCTCTGCCTCAAGTGCTGCACGTGAAGCTGCCAAGTGACACTGAGAGTTGTTGTTTTTGAGACTGGTGCCTGTTGCCAAGCTGCTGTCGCAACTGGTCATCGTGGCACTGCACACCAGTGCACAGGATGTGTCGCCATTTCCCCCTTTTGCCAGCTAATGACTCCTAAGTGCGATAGTCAACATTTAGGGCCTTCATGTCATGCTTGCAAGCGTCCTTGAAGTTAAGCTTTGGGCGCCCCACTGGCCGTGGCGACCTCACCACACAGAAGGTCCTAGGGTATGCGACCATCTTGCATCCTGCGGATGTGTCCGATCCATCGAAGCCACCTCTGATTATGCCAACACACTTGAGAGTTCTGACTTCGAGAGAACTGCCACATTTGTGATTTTTTCCTGCCAGGATGTACCCATAAGGTGCCGCAGACAGTGAAGATGGAAATTACTGAGCTTCTTTTCCTGGGAGCTGTAAGTTACCCATATTTTACAGCCATAAAGCAAGGTGCTGAGAACACAGGCCTTATAAACCATCAGTTTGGTCCTAAGGGTCAACATGACATTACACAAGTCAGTTTCACAAGTCAGCCAAAGGTGGTAGTTGCTTTCCCTATGTGTGTATCGAGCTCTGCATCAAGGGACAGATTATCTGTTACCATAGGCCCAAAGTAGCAGAATTTACTCACCACTTCCAGTGGGGTGTTATTTTGTGTGATCAGGGGCAGTGATGCAACACCTTGTCCCATGACCACAGTTTTCTTGACACTCAGTCAAGGAGAACAAGTTACAGGCATGGGAGAGACAGTTCATGAGTCTTTGTAGCTGAGTTTCCGTGTGAGTGACTAGCACAGCATCAGCAGCATAGAGGAGTTCTCTGATCAGGATGTGAGGTATTTTTGTCTCCGCTTTCAGCCTTATAGAGTTTTCCATCACACCACACATGCAAGTAGATTCCTTCCATATCTGCAGGGAAGGCGAAGGTCAGGAGCATGGAGAAGAAGATGCTAAATAGAGTGTAGGCTGGGACACAACCATGTTTCACACCATTCTTCACTCCGAAACTGTCGGAACTAGAGCCATCAAACTGAACAGTGCAGTGTACTTGGTCATGGAAGGCACTGTTGAAACTGGGGAGCTTCGGTGGACAGCCAATTTTTCCCAAAACCTTGTCCAGGTCTGCCCTGCTGACGGTGCCAAATGCCTTAGTGAGATCTATGAAAGTAAGGTAAAGGAGCATGCTCATTTCCCTACACTTCTCTTGTAGGTAGCCTATGGAGAAGATCATGTCCACAGTAGATCTGCCGGCATGGAAACTGCGCTGTGCTTTCAGGTACATTCAGTCTGCAAGTAGAACCATAGCAAATGTACAGCACAGGAGGAGGCCATTCAGCCCATCACGTCTGCGCCGGCCAAATAAACTATCTGCCCAAACTAATCCCACCTTCCAGCACCTGGTCCATAGCCTTGCCAGCTACAGCACCTCAGATACATGCCCAGGTACCTTTTAAAAGAACTGAGGTCTCTGCCTCCAACAACATTGCTGGCAGCGAATTCCAGACACCCACCACCCTCTGGGTGAAAAAGCTTCCCCTTATGTCCCCTCTAATCCTTCTACCAATCACCTTAAATCTGGTCCCCCTGCTAACTGACCTCCCCGCCAGGGGAAACAGGTCCTTCCTGTCCACTCTATTTAGGCCCCTCATAATTTTGTACACCTCAATTAAGTCATCCCTCAGCCTCCTCAGTTCCAGGGAAACAACCCTAGCCTATCCAATCTTTCCTCATAGCTGCAACCTTCAAACAACATTCTTGTAAATCTCCTCTGTACTCTCTCCAGAGCAATTATGTCCTTTCTGTAATGTGGTGACCAGAACTGCATGCAATACTCCAGCAGTGGCCTAACTAATGCTCTATACAGTTCCAGCATCACATCCCCGCTTTTGTACTCTATACCTCGGCTAATAAAGGAAAGAAATCCATATGCCTTCTTCACCACTCTATCCACCTGTCCTGCCACATTCAGGGACCTGTGGACATGCACTCCAAGGTTGTCTTCTTCCAAGGTCTCCCTCGCACTTCTTCTACCCCTCTCAATATCCTCCCCTTTATTGTATATTCCCTTGCTTTATTTGCCCTCTCCAAATGCAATACCTCACACTTCTCTGGATTGAATTCCATTTGCCACTTTTCCACCCACTCAACCGAAACACTGATATCATTCTGGAGTCCAAGGCTTTCCTCCTCACTATTAACTGCACAGCCAATTTTTGTGTCATCAGCAAATTTCCCAATCATGCCACCCACATTTAAGTCCAAATCATTAATATATACCACAAACAGCAAGGGACCCAATACTGAGCCCTGTGGACCACCACTGGAAACAACTTTACATTTGCAAAAACATCCGTCGACTACTACCTTTGTTTCCTCTCACTGAGCCAATTCTGGATCCAACCTGCCACCTTCCCCTGTATCCCTTGGGCTTTCATTTTACTGACTAGTCTGCCATGCGGGACCTTGTCAAATGCCTTACTAAAATCCATGTAAACCACATCTACTGCATCAATCCTCCTTGTTACTTCCTGAAAAAACTCAATCAAGTTAGTAAGACATGACCTTCCCCTAACAAATCCATGCTGACTATCCCAGATTAATCCATGCCTTTCCAAGTGACAATTTATCCTGTCCCTCAGAATAGATACGAACAATTTACCCACCACCAAGGTCAGACTAACTGGCCTATAATTACCTGGCTTATTCCTTGCACCCTTTTTAAACAATGATAGAACATTCACAGACCTCCAATCATCTGGTACCTTGCCTGTATCTAGTGAGGATTTGAAGATGATCCTCAGCCCATCCACTATTTCCTCCCTGGCTTCCTTTAACAACCTAGGATGCAATCCATCTTGTCCTGGTGATTTATGCAGTAAATGGAGTCTTTTAAGTATGACCCGAGCAAAGGCCTTCCCCAGGACACAAAGAAGTTAGATGCCCCTGTAGTCGTTGCAATCTCCTCTGTCGCTTTTGTTTTTATGTAGTGTGATGATTCAAGCATCATGTGTTTCCTCTGGAACAGAGCCGACTTTCCAGCAGAGAAGGAGGTGGTCATAAAAGTCTGGCAATTGATGGGACTTTCCGTGCTTGAGCAGTTTGGCTGGGATTCCGTCCTTGCCCGGTGCCCTTCTGTTCACTAGGCGGTCTATGGCCTTCGAGCTCCAGTTCTTCATCCAACTCATCCGTGACAGGAGGTTGTGGTAGAGCATCGAACGCAGACTGGGAAATGTCCAACTCGCAGGAGTATAGCTCACAGTAGTGTTCAGCCCAGCGGGGACATCTGTTTACTTCTGTCGGTGAGTACTTCACCGTCTGCCGACTTCAGTGGTGATGGTAGGGCCAAGCGTCCTCTTGATCCCTTTGTACATAGCTCGTGATTTCCTTTGTCACATGCAGTTTGGATTTCTTGACATAAGATATCCAGTGTTTGTTTCCACAGTATCTCCCTTTCCATTACACGGCTGTCTTGGCTACTTTCAGGTCCTTATGCCTTGACACCCTTTCTCAAAAAAATTTATCAATCTCAGTTTTGAAAGTTTCAACTGATCTCACCCTCAGCAGGTTCTTTGGGAAAGACAGTTCTAGATTTCTACTACCCTGTGCGAAGAAGTGCTTCTTCCTATCACCCCTGAAATGCCTAGCTTGAATTTTTATGGTCATTCCACATGTCCTAAGAGTCCCACACCAGTGGAAAAGTTTTTACCTATTTTCTTTTCCTTTTTCTTTCAAAATTCTTTTAAACCTCAATCAAATCACCTCTAAACCATCTGTATTCCAAGGGCTACAAGTCTAGTTTATGCAATCTTTGTTCATAATTTAACCCTTTTAACCCAAGTAACATTCTGTTACATCTGCTCTGTGTCCCCTGCAAGTCAATATATCCTTCCATGAGGTACAATGCCCAGAACTGAACACTATACTCTGCATGCACCTAACCAGAGCTTTATGTAACTTCAACAGAACTTCCCACTCCTTTGCATTCCAGCCTCCTTGAGATGAATTTGCCTTTCTCATTACTTTTTGTGCCTGCCGATCCATGAGTTTTTCTAGTGCTTTCTGCACTTGGACCCCTAAATCTGTCTGTTCCTTCACAGTTCCAGGCTTCTGACCATTTTGAAAATATTCTGATCCATCTTTCTTTAGGTCCAAAGAAGATGACCTCAGACTTTCTCACACCGAACTCCATCTGGCAGTTTTTTCCTATATATTTACTCCACCAATAGCCCTTCACAATTTTTTTTTTTTGCTCCCATCTACACTATTCACGAGATCAACTAACACATTCATCAACAAATATTGAATATACAGCACTTGATTCCTTCAGCTAAGTCATTCATCAATATAGTGAATAGCTATAGAAAAAGAATGCTAGATAATTCAGGAAGTGGCCATTAAGCATGCAACCACAATCTGGGTATTCAATAAATAAATAACTGCATTAAGTTTGAATTTCAATGAAGAAGTTAGACAGTTCAACATTTATGCTGCAGTAGCAACTATTTAAGTTAAATTACTGAAGCATTAATCAAGCTGCCTGCATGAAATGACTCAACATACTATATCTGCCTTCAGTTACTAATTTAACAGGACAGGGCATTGGGAACCAGTCAGTCTTATATGAATGACGCAATGTCCGAAGAGCAGAGAGGGGAGGGACGGCTGTCTGCATCCACTGGCCCACTTTGCAACTTAGGGTTGAGAATATTTCTGCATCATTGGGAGAAGGCAATTTTACCTGGTGCTGAAAAGCTGACTAAGTTACTATTGTGGGTAACCATCAGCTTGGGTCTTTAACGTCTTTGGGCAGCTTCATGGTCGGCTAGCTTTAAAAAAAGAATCGGCCCTGTCAGGTTTTTGTTTAAAGCAGGCTTTAAAAAAGAACAAATCACAATTTTTTTTTTTTTTAAAGCCAATCATTTGGTCAAGGTCGGAACAAGAGAAACCAATAGTGGATTTCTGAAATCGCAATATCGGAAATCCGCCATTTGGCAGAAATGTCTTATCCCTGCACCCTGTCAGGGCTAACACAACCTTCCCCAGTTGAGATCAGGCATGGGTTCTGTTGTGGGCCTCTAAAATGCCCCAGAAACGGTAACCTCCATGAATATTGACCTCCTGTGCATATGCACATGGCCCGGTTTTGGACAAGGTACTGGACTGGCAAAGCAGTCAACAGAATTTAGCAGTCTACGTGGATCTTCCAGCCGAGAAGCAAACGTCACCAGTGAAGTTGTTGCAATAAAGTCTTTAAAAAGTCTATTCAAATATTTCTTCCTTAGCCAAGAATGCACTGCAGCAGTTTCATTCCAGCTCCATACACAAACAAAATTGAACTGTTAATAACAGGCCTGGTAGCGAGGATAACTGAAACAGAGTTATCTCAAATTGATTATTCCTATTTTTATCATACTCAAACCTATTAGCACTCTGAAAAAATTAACCCTGGGATGATTGCAAGGCCCTTAAAAAGATAAAAATAATTTACAAGAGATGACTATCAAGCTAAAAAAAAAACTTTCAAACAGGAAACTATTATCACCTCAGTTCATATTGACATAACCTTCTTGGAATATATGATCTCAGTGTTACCTTACTGCTGTTGCTCAAAACAAACAAACGGACTAAAATCAGCTCTCTCCATATTTCAAACCATGTCAATGGTGGACAGTGGATGAATCATGTATTTTTAAAATCAAATCCAGGAAAGGCAGCTGCACATGCACCAGCACTAACTGCAAAACATCTCAACATATCACAGCACTCTTTCTCCCCTCTCTCCAATTCACACAACAAAAGTGAAGGACTTTAAGCAATGCTCCTAATACATTTTCCAGAAACAGTATCACACTACATCATAATATTGGTCAAGAAATTGGGACAAATTCCTGTATAATTAAAATAATAGCTCATGTTGAATGGTTACAACAAAAGTATGTCTATTCATTCGAGGATTTAGTAAAAGTAAACTTTTTGCTATGAAAACCCTGCAATTTGTCCATATGGAAGCATGAAGTTTCAAAAGCTAAAATAACTTAAAACTGCTACAAAAATAAAGAAAAACCTGCACTTATATAGCGCCTTTCACAACCACTGGACGTCCCAAGGCACTTTACCGCTAATGAAGTATTTTTGAAGTGAAGTCACTGTTGTAATGTAGGAAACATGGCAGTTAACTTGCACACAGCAAGCTCCCACTAACAACAATGTGATAATGACCAGATAACCTGGTTTTGTGATGCCGATTGAGGGATAAATATTGGCCAGGGCAGCGGGGAGAACTCCCCTGCTCTTCTTCAAAATAGTGGCATGGGATCTTTTACATCCACCTGGGAGGGCAGATGGGAGCTAGGTTGAATGTCTCATCCAAAAGATAGAAAGATCTTAGAGATTCTGCCAGCAACAAAAAAAACTGGCAAAAAATATATTTAATATCAGATTTAAAAGCTGCATTATCTTCATGCAGCTGCTTTGTTTACATCCCTAAAAGAGAATAGACCTCTGGAAAAGGCTGCCTGTTTGTGCAGTGGACACCAATTTGCTGAATTCCTTCAAGGGACAGCTGGATCCGTTCTGACTGAGGCAGTGATTACCTCATACAAGAAGTAGGTACTGCACAGTATTATCAGGGTTAGAACGATCTCCGGGACGAATCTCGATCACCTAAGGGGGTAGGAAAGGAATTTCCCACATTTTGCTTCCCATAATTTAGGAAACGAGCAATGACTTCAATAGGGAGTTGGATGGTCACCTGAGAGAAACAAACTTGCAGGGCCACAAGGATCAAGCCGGGGAGTGGGAGTGACTGCATAGCTCTGTGGAGAGCCAGCATGGACTCGATGGGCTGAAGGGCCTCGTTCTCACTCTATAATGCACTGTTTTTTTTAATTTGGTTTCTCGCCTCGTCCAGCTTATCATCAGGTTTTGGGTGGAGTGCGGAGTCTATAAATTGCGATTGCACAAGGAACTGCAATTGTGTGGGACATGCTGGATGGGCCAGGGGATCTTGTCCTGTCCATCGTGTTTGACACATCATCTGATGGTCCCAATGGGGACGTGAAGCTTCTTTGCAAAAGCATGCGGCAAAATCAGTCGCACAAATTCAGCATGCCCAATTCAGAGTGGACCATATTTTGCAGAGGAAGAAAAGACTGGAATTTTTCAGGTTGCGCGAACAGCCAGCACAATCCTCCTTGAGGCTTCAAATTCTATTGCAGTGTGATTCCTCACTGGAGTTCGCAGCTTTATCACTGTCTCCTTGCCGACATTTGAAACAGGCGCAGCAACGTGTGGATAACCTCTTAAAGGGAAGCATCACATTTTTATTTTTGTATTTTTACATTATGTTGCGATTTAAATCTGATTTTGCGCTGTAATACTTTCACTTTGCTCACAGCTTCTATTTCTACAGTAGCAGCCAGAGTGCTCCATATGAGAATTCCTTCGGGGGTTCCAATGGCTGGTCATTTTAAAGTTTTATGAGGTGGACACAATGGGCGAGATTTTGTGGAGGCGGCAGGGCTCCAGACACTGAGCCAAAAAGGCGGTGGAAAGCCTGCCTCGACCTTTTCGTAAGCCCCGCCCCAACCCACCAGAGAAGTCCTCCATTCTTTTTCTGCCTAAGTGTCCCATGCGGGATCCCCAATCCCTTTAAAATCGGGGATCCCTCCTCCAAAAGCTGCCGGCCAATCACAGGGCCGGCAGCTCAGCAATATCAGCAGCGCCACCACTAGCGACAGGGTGGGTTTGTCCAGAGGGAGAGGGGGGTCCATGGAGGTGGAGGTTTTGCCAGCTGGTTGCCTCTGTGGGCTACAGGTTGCCTACAAAGAAGTGACCCAACCCCCAGGCCCGCAGGGAGGGTGACTCATTTTATAAGGCACCCTCCCCGCGTGGCAGATCTTGGTTAGATCCCAGCGGCAGTGGGAAGAGGCCCTTAAGTGGTCATTAAGGACCTCAACTGGCCTCTAGGCAGGAAGGCTGTCATCAGCCAATCCCACAGTGACAGGTCCACCACACGTCATAAATCTATGGGGCCCCCGCCTCTGACCTGGCCTTAGGGGGCCCATAAAATCTAGCCCAATATATGTCCCTATATAGAGCCAGTTACCTTTAAGTGTATACATTGCTTTTTTTGAACTGCTAGTCGGATTTTGAATAATCCTCACCCAGTAGCTGCCAACAAAGCCGAAACTATGCTCAGAACCAATACTAATTATTCAAAAGCACTGAACCCCACAAAATTGGCATGTCATTTTAGTGAAGTGTGGGTTAGTATGGCCGAAGCAACCCACTATCCGCAGCACAGATATTGTTGTGTTCTGAAGATTTGTTAACACACCACATTGTTAAGTACTGAGGTACTGACACCAGCAAAGTCCCAGTTTGATCCCTGGTCTGTGCTTTTTTTTTTATTGGTTCATGGGATGTGGGCATTACTGGCTAGGCCAGCATTTATTGTCCATCCCTAAGTGCCCTTGAGAAGGTGGTGGTGAGCTGCCTTCTTGAACCGCTGCAGTCCTTGAGTGCTGTCAGGAAGGGAGTTCCAGGATTTTGACCCAGCGACAATGCAGGAACGATGATATTGTTCCAAGTCAGGATGGTGTGCGGCTTGGAGGAGAACTGTTCCCATGCATCTGCTGCCCTTGTCCTTCTAGGTGGTAGATGTTGCAGGTTTGGAAGGTGATGTCGAGGAGTCGCGAATGATGCTGAACACTGCACAATCATCAGCGAACATTCCTACTTCTGACCTTATGATAGAAGGGAGGTCATTGATGAAGATGCTGAAGATGGTTGGGCCTAGGACACTACCCTGAGGAACTCCTGCAGTGATGTCCTGGGACTGAGATGATTGGCCTGCAGCAACCACAACCATCTTCCTTTGTGCTAGGTATGACTCCAACCAGCGAAGAGTTTTCCCCATGCTTTCAACAAAACATATCTAGTGTATTAGAGTCCTCAAGCTACAGTAAGCAGCAGGGTGGGGGAAAGAAAACAAAATCTATTGGGACCATCATCATACAGGGTGTTCTCAGTGTGAGGAAATTATATTTTGAGGATGTTCTCAATGCGAGGATATTATATTTTGAGGATGTTCTCAGTGTGAGGATATTATATTTTGAGGATGTTCTCAATGCGAGGATATTATATTTTGAGGGTGTTCTCAATGCGAGGATATTATATTTTGAGGGTGTTCTCAAAGCAAGGATATTATATTTTGAGGGTGTTCTCAGTGTGAGGATATTATATTTTGAAGGTGTTCTCAGTGTGAGGATATTACATTTTGAGGGTGTTCTCAATGTGAGGATATTATATTTTGAGGGTGTTCTCAATGTGAGGATATTATATTCTGAGGGTGTTCTCAATGTGAGGATATTATATTTTGAGGGTGTTCTCAATGTGAGGATATTATATTTTGAGGGTGTTCTCAGTGTGAGGATATTATATTTTGAGGGTGTTCTCAGTGTGAGGATATTATATTTTGAGGGTGTTCTCAATGCGAGGATATGAGATTTTGAGGGTGTACTCAATGCGAGAATATTATATTTTGAGGATGTTCTCAATACGAGGATATTATATTTTGAGGATGTTCTCAGTGTGAGGATATTATATTTTGAGGGTGTTCTCAATGCGAGGATCTGAGATTTTGAGGGTGTACTCAATGCGAGAATATTATATTTTGAGGGTGTTCTCAATGTGAGGATATTATATTTTGAGGGTGTTCTCAGTGTGAGGATATATTTTGAGGGTGTTCTCAATGCGAGGATATTATATTTTGAGGGTGTTCTCACTGTGAGGATATGAGATTTTGAGGGTGTTCTCAATGCGAGGATATTATATTTTGAGGGTGTTCTCAGTGTGAGGATATGAGATTTTGAGGGTGTTCTCAGTGTGAGGATATTATATTTTGAGGGTGTTCTCTGTGAGGATATGAGATTTTGAGGGTGTTCTCAGTGTGAGGATATTATATTTTGAGGGTGTTCTCAGTGTGAGGATATTATATTTTGAGGGTGTTCTCAGTGTGAGGATATGAGATTTTGAGGGTGTTCTCAATGCGAGGATATTATATTTTGAAGGTGTTCTCAATGTGAGGATATTATATTTTGAAGGTGTTCTCAATGTGAGGATATTATATTTTGAGGGTGTTCTCAATGTGAGGATATTATATTTTGAGGGTGTTCTCAGTGCGAGGATATATTTTGAGGGTGTTCTCAATGCGAGGATATTATATTTTGAGGGTGTTCTCAGTGTGAGGATATGAGATTTTGAGGGTGTTCTCAATGCGAGGATATTATATTTTGAGGGTGTTCTCAGTGTGAGGATATGAGATTTTGAGGGTGTTCTCAGTGTGAGGATATGAGATTTTGAGGGTGTTCTCAGTGTGAGGATATGAGATTTTGAGGGTGTTCTCAGTGTGAGGATATGAGATTTTGAGGGTGTTCTCAATGTGAGGATATTATATTTTGAGGGTGTTCTCAGTGTGAGGATAATATATTTTGAAGGTGTTCTCAGTGTGAGGATATTATATTTTGAGGATGTTCTCAGTGCGAGGATATTATATTCTGAGGATGTTCTCAGTGTGAGGATATTATATTTTGAGGGTGTTCTCAATGTGAGGATATTATATTTTGAGGGTGTTCTCAATGTGAGGATATTATATTTTGAGGGTATTCTCAATGTGAGGATATTATATTTTGAGGGTGTTCTCTGAGGATATTATATTTTGAGGGTGTTCTCAATGTGAGGATATTACATTTTGAGGGTGTTCTCAATGTGAGGATATTATATTTTGAGGGTGTTCTCAATGTGAGGATATTATATTTTGAGGATGTTCTCAGTGTGAGGATATTATATTTTGAGGGCGTTCTCAATGTGAGGATATTATATTTTGAGGGTATTCTCAATGTGAGGATATGAGATTTTGAGGGTGTTCTCAATGTGAGGATATTATATTCTGAGGGTGTTCACAGTGTGAGGATATTATATTCTGAGGATGTTCTCAGTGTGAGGATATTATATTTTGAGGGTGTTCTCAATGTGAGGATATTATATTTTGAGGGTATTCTCAATGTGAGGATATTATATTTTGAGGGTGTTCTCAGTGTGAGGATATTATATTTTGAGGGTGTTCTCAATGTGAGGATATTATATTTTGAGGATGTTCTCAGTGTGAGGATATTATATTTTGAGGATGTTCTCAGTGTGAGGATATTATATTTTGAGGGTGTTCTCAGTGTGAGGATATTATATTTTGAGGGTGTTCTCAGTGTGAGGATATTATATTTTGAGGGTGTTCTCAATGCGAGGATATTATATTTTGAGGGTGTTCTCAATGCGAGGATATTATATTTTGAGGGTGTTCTCAGTGTGAGGATATGAGATTTTGAGGGTGTTCTCAATGTGAGGATATGAGATTTTGAGGGTGTTCTCAATGTGAGGATATGAGATTTTGAGGGTGTTCTCAATGTGAGGATATGAGATTTTGAGGGTGTACTCAATGTGAGGATATTATATTTTGAGGGTGTTCTCAGTGTGAGGATATTATATTTTGAGGGTGTTCTCAGTGTGAGGATATTATATTTTGAGGGTATTCTCAATGTGAGGATATTATATTTTGAGGATGTTCTCAGTGTGAGGATATTATATTTTGAGGATGTTCTCAGTGTGAGGATATTATATTTTGAGGGTGTTCTCAGTGGGCGGCACAGTGGCGCAGTGGTTAGCACCGCAGCCTCACGGCTCCAGCGACCCGGGTTCAATTTTGGGTACTGCCCGTGTGGAGTTTGCAAGTTCTCCCTGTGTCTGCGTGGGTTTCCTCCGGGTGCTCCGGTTTCCTCCCACAAACCAAAAGACTTGCAGGTTGGTAGATAAATTGGCCAAAATAAATTGCCCCTAGTATAGGTAGGTGGTAGGGAAATACAGAGATAGGTGGGGATGTGGTAGGAATATGGGATTAGTGTAGGATTAGTATAATATGGGTGGTTGATGGTCGGCACAGACTCGGTGGGCCGAAGGGCCTGTTTCAGTGCTGAATCTCTAAACTAAACTAAAAACTAAACTAAACCTCACTGCTAAAAAGCAATCCCCTACTGAAAAGAATGTACATGTGTAGCACTGGTGAGAATAGGATGACACTCAGCTACAATATACAACCTGCTAACCTTCCCGAAATAAGCTCAACTTTGCAGGCAGGATATTAGGCAAGATACCAGAAGACTGTCAAGTATCCACTGAACCACACTTAGCACGTTGACAACTTCAGGGGAGAAAGTCTGGATAGAGAAACAGGTTCCTCTCCTTTCATGTTTAAAAGCAGTCCAATTTTATGAGCACATGTAAAGACATTGACCTGGGTTTGCTGAATTTATGTTACTATAACCGAAAGATTTATATTTGACAAGCAAGTATGCTGCTTTATTTGTAGTGAAATTTGTGACAGAATCGCTCTAAAATTATCTTTTTTTTAAATTTATTCATAGGATACGGGCATTACTGGCTAAGCCAGTATTTATTGCCCATCCCTAATTGTCCTTGAGAAGGGGTCAATCATGCCTACACAATTTCTGGAATAGTGCCAAATTCAACTGACATCCATTTCCCAGTGGGTCTAGTGTAATTATGACAGGTTTCCAATTTACTGAGAACAGAAAAAACACAACAGAACATGGTCTCAGCAAAAAAGCAAGATATTTCAGATGCAAGTACAACTGATCTAATTACAGGCTGTGTAATCTTTTGGCTAGCCAGTCACACCTAGTGACTAGTGACCTGCAGCTACAGTATCACTTGCAATGGCTTCTGTCCCTGTTCCCACACCGTTACCTCGGGTGTCCCCCAAGGATCGCTTCTTGGCCCCCTCCTATTTCACATCTGGTTTAGAGATTCAGCACTGAAACAGGCCCTTCGGCCCACCGAGTCTGTGCCGACCATCAACCACCCATTTATACTAATCCTACACTAATCCCATATTCCTACCATATCCCCACCTGTCTCTATGTTTCCCTTTTGGGCCTCCTTATCTCGAGAGACAATGGATACGCGCCTGGAGGTGGTCAGTGGTTTGTGAAGCAGCGCCTGGAGTGGCTATAAAGGCCAATTCTGGAGTGACAGGCTCTTCCACAGGTGCTGCAGAGAAATTTGTTTGTTGGGGCTGTTGCACAGTTGGCTCTCCCCTTGCGCCTCTGTCTTTTTTCCTGCCAACTACTAAGTCTCTTCGACTCGCCACAATTTAGCCCTGTCTTTATGGCTGCCCGCCAGCTCTGGCGAATGCTGGCAACTGACTCCCACGACTTGTGATCAATGTCACACGATTTCATGTCGCGTTTGCAGACGTCTTTATAACGGAGACATGGACGGCCGGTGGGTCTGATACCAGTGGCGAGCTCGCTGTACAATGTGTCTTTGGGGATCCTGCCATCTTCCATGCGGCTCACATGGCCAAGCCATCTCAAGCGCCGCTGACTCAGTAGTGTGTATAAGCTGGGGGTGTTGGCCGCTTCAAGGACTTCTGTGTTGGAGATATAGTCCTGCCACCTGATGCCAAGTATTCTCCGAAGGCAGCGAAGATGGAATGAATTGAGACGTCGCTCTTGGCTGGCATACGTTGTCCAGGCCTCGCTGCCGTAGAGCAAGGTACTGAGGACACAGGCCTGATACACTCGGACTTTTGTGTTCCGTGTCAGTGCGCCATTTTCCCACACTCTCTTGGCCAGTCTGGACATAGCAGTGGAAGCCTTACCCATGCGCTTGTTGATTTCTGCATCTAGAGACAGGTTACTGGTGATAGTTGAGCCTAGGTAGGTGAACTCTTGAACCACTTCCAGAGCGTGGTCGCCAATATTGATGGATGGAGCATTTCTGACATCTTGCCCCATGATGTTCGTTTTCTTGAGGCTGATGGTTAGGCCAAATTCATTGCAGGCAGACGCAAACCTGTCGATGAGACTCTGCAGGCATTCTTCAGTGTGAGATGTTAAAGCAGCATCGTCAGCAAAGAGGAGTTCTCTGATGAGGACTTTCCGTACTTTCCTACCACCTACCTATACTAAGGGCCATTTTTAATGGCCAATTAACCTATCAACCTGCAAGTCTTTGGCATGTGGGAGGAAACCGGAGCACCCAGAGGAAACCCACGCAGACACAGGGAGAGCTTGCAAACTCCACACAGGCAGTACCCAGAATTGAGCCCGGGTCGCTGGAGCTGTGAGGCTGCGGTGCTAACCACTGCGCCGCCCTAGCATCTACATGCTGCCTTTCGGCAACATTATTCGAAAGCACAGTGTTAATTTTCGTAGGTACACCGATGACTCTCAGCTCTACTTCACCACCATCTCTCAACTCCTCCACTACCAGATTGCTTATCCGACATCCAGTACTGGATGAGCAGAAATTTCCTCCAATTAAATACTGGAAAGACTGAAGGCGTTGTCTTCAGTTCCCGCTCCAAACTCTGTTCCCTAGCTACCAACTCCAACCTGCTCCCTGACAACAGGATGAGACTAAACCAATCTATTCACAACCTTGGTGTCATATTTAACCCACAGATGAGTTTCCGACCATATATTCGAGCTAAAGGGCTGCAAAGGAAACCCAACTGAGCCCGAATGCCGGACCCGGAAGTCCGACCCGACCTGAACCTGACATATGTCGTCGGGACCTGTTGGGGTCGGGTCGGGTAGCAGGCCTTTACCCATGTACTGATGTAAAGGCCGGATACCCGACCCAACCCCGACGGGAACCGATGACACATGTCGGGTTCGGACCGGATCATCTTGGGCTTCCAGCTCCGGCATTCGGACTGGGGTCGGGTTTCTTTTACACATCTTCAATTCGAGCCATCACTAAGACAGCCTATTTCCACCTCTATAACATCGCCCAACTTCACCCCTGCCTCAGCTCATTTGCTGCTGAAACTCCCATTCGTGCCTTTATCATCTATAGATTTGACTATTCCAACGCACTCTTGGCTGGTCTTCCACACTCTACCCTCTGTAAACTTGTGGTCATCCAAAATTCTGATGCCCTTGTCTTAAGTCACCAAGGCTCCTTAGTCAGCACCTCCCAAACCCGCGATCTCTACCAACTAGAAGGATAAGGGTAGCAAATGCATGGGAACACCACCACCTGCAAGTTCCCATCCAAGTCACACACCATCCTGACTTGGAACTATATCACCGTTCCTTCACTGTCACTGGGTCAAAATCCTGGAACTCCTTTCCTAACAGCACTGTGGGTGTACCTACCTCACATGGACTGCAGCAGTTCAAAAAGGCAACTCACCACCACCTTCTCAAGGGCAATTAGTGATGGGCAATAAATGCTGGCCTAGCCAGCGACGCCCACATCCCATGAATGAATTAAAAAAAAAAAAAATCACATCTATCACCCCAGGTGTTCTCCAGGTCAAGCAACGTTTTGATTTTACAATTCGCCACAGCCTTGCCCCTCCTTATCCCTATAATCTCATCCAACCCTACAACCCTCCACAATATCTGCTCTCATCTGATTCTGGCCTCTTGAGCATCCCCGATTTTAATCATTCCACCACTGGCAGCCATGCCTTCAGTTGCTGAGGCCCTACAGCTCTGGAATTCCCACTCTACACATCTCTGCCTCTTTACCTTTCTTTCCTCCTTTCAGATACTCCTTAAAAGCTACCTCTCTAACTAAGCTTCTGGTCATCTGATCCAATGGCCTGGATTTTACCAGCCCCTCGACGTCGGGGGTCATGGGGGGCGGGGGAAGATCCGGAAAATACCTCCGGGAGAGACCAGTCATGGGCCTCAACGTTGGGAAGGTCCCGCCCCATATTACTGGCGGCGACAAGGCCTCGTGGTGGCCCCCGTCACTCGGCGATCAAAACCTGATTAAAATATGTTAATTTATTTAAATTAATGAATACTTAGCTCATGGTGATGGATCATATTCCGGCCAGTTGTCAGAACTCCAGGGCCTTCGGATCTCCATTCGGACATTTGAGGCGATACACTGGTGGGGAGTGGGGAGGAGTTAAGTTTTCAGGGCGGGGGGGAGCGGGGTAAACTCTTGCCATTTATGGAGGGGATGGTGGGAAGGGGTTAAATTGAATAAAGTTCGGGGGGAAAAGGACGGGATCGGAAGAAATTTTTTTTTTGCAGGTGTGTGGGGTGGGGGGGGAAGGCCGATCAATAAAGTGTGTAAAGTGTACAGTCATTGGTGGGGGGGGGGGTGGAGGAGGGAAGAGGGGTGGAGGGAAAGGCGGTTGGGAGAAGAGATTGAAACTCTTAACAAACCTCTCCCTTTAAATGTTTTTTTTAGGTAAGGTAACTTTAAACATTTAACATTTAAAACATCTGGTGGCGCTGGATGCCATTGCCAGGGATGAAGCACCCGCCCCCTCTACGCCATCGGGGCTGGGCGTGTCGCCCCCTCCATGTAAACAAGCCACTGCGCTAAATATCACGGCAGCTCAGCGGCATCCATCTCGTGTGTGCGCCGTGGTTTTTGAAGATGGGTGGCGAGCTGTAAAATTCAGCCTAATATCTCCTTATGTGGCTCGGTATTATCATTTGTTTTATAACAGTCCTGTGAAACACACATTACGTTAAAGGCGCTATATAAATACAAGGTGATGTTGTTTACTGAAATTTACCATTATATATAATACAAAGAGAACAAACTCAAGTTATTTTCTTTCAATATTTCTATCATAAAACTGTGCTTGGAACGACTAAATAAACACTCTTCAATTAATGTAATAAACTTTGGGAGGACAGGAAAAGGACAAATTCTTATGAAACACTCAGAACAATCTGGTTTATCTGCAGAAGCATGCTTTACTGTATCTGTAGAAACAGCCATTTTCTAATACATTGCAGTTAAAGAGAATACATAACACCAAAACATTAATAAACAAGGGAGTGAAAGGTTATCGGGGGTAGGGGTAACATGGAGAAATCAGTTCAGCCATGAACTTACTCAATGGCGGAGCAGGCTCGAGGGGCCGAGTGGCCTAATCCTGCTCCTAATTCATATGTTAGTATTATAGAAAGCACTGACTATGTGAGCAGACCAAAAGTCCACTTCTCAGTTTTGCAATTTAATGCATATTCAATGGTTCCATAATGCTTATCCTGGACATATATTTTGAAGATATAAACTCATCAGACTATCCTGGTCAGATTGAGGTAAAAGAAAGGGCAACAGGTCAAGGACCAGATGGCTATGAAGAAACATTTGTTTGTGTAGTTCAAGGGGAGAGAAGCAAACATGAAAGAGGAAATAAAGCAATACCTTTGCCACTACTGCACTCCATTGTATACAGGTAATCCATGTAAAAGGCCCCAAAGCGCTGCACACCAGCTATCTCTGTGTATGTCTCCTGCCAACAAAGAAAGACAAATAAAACTTAAGTTCCAAAATGATGGAATTCTGAGATTACAACACTATATGTGAATACCTAGTTGTATTTGCCTAGCCTTTTACACAAAGGCTTATCAGGGAAAGAGAACAAAGGTTATCTAAAGCATTCTCCTATTCAGGTAATGTGACAAATACAGGTTTTGCACAAGAGAGCTATACAATTTGAGTCACCATTTCACCAGTTAATATCTAATTTCAGTTACTTATATGGTCAATAAAGTCACACAAAGTCAAAAAGAAAAAGGAAGCATTCGTAAGGGCTAGAAGGCTGGGAAGAGACGAAGCCCTTGAGGAATATAAAGACAGTAGGAAGGAAGTTAAGCAAGGAGTCAGGAGGGCTAAGAGGGGTCATGAAAAGTCATTGGCAAACAGGATTATGGAGAATCCCAAGGCTTTTTATACATATATAAAGAGCAAGAGGGTAACCAGGGAAAGGGTCGGCCCACTCAAGGACAGAGGAGGGAATCTATGTGTAGAGCCAGAGGAAATGGGCGAGGTACTAAATGAGTACTTAGCATCAGTATTCACCAAAGTGTAGGACTTGGTGGATGATGAGTCTAGGGAAGGGAGTGTAGATAATCTGGGTCATGTCATTATCAAAAAGGAGGTGGTGTTGGGCGTCTTGCAAAGCATTAAGGTAGATAAGTCCCCAGGGCCTCATGGGATCTACCCCAGAATACTGTGGGAGGCAAGGGAAGAAATTGCTGGGGCCTTGACAGAAATCTTTGTATCTTCATTGGCTACAGGTGAGGTCCCAGAGGACTGGAGAATCGCCAATGTTGTTCCTTTGTTTAAGAAGGGTAGCAAGGATAATCCAAGAAATTATAGGCCGGTGAGCCTTAAGTCAGTGGTAGGGAAATTATTAGAGAGGATTCTTCGGGACAGGATTTACTCCCATTTGGAAACAAATGGACTTATTAGCGAGAGGCAGCATGGTTTTGTGAAGGGGTGGTCGTGTCTCACTAACTTGATCGAGTTTTTGAGGAAGTGACGAAGATGATTGGTCAAGGAAGGGCAGTGGATGTTGTCTATGTGGACTTCAATAAAGCCTTTGACAAGGTCCCTCATGTCAGACTGGTGAAGTCACACGGGATCAGAGGTGAGCTGGCAAGATGGATACAGACCTGGCTTGGTCATAGAAGACAGAGAGTAGCAATGGAAGGGTGCTTTTATGAATGGAGGGCTGTGACAAGTGGTGTTCCGCAGGGATCAGTGCTGGTTCCTTTGCTGTTTGTAGTATATATAAATGATTTGGAGGAAATGTAGCTGGTCTGATTAGTAAGTTTGCAGACGACACAAAGTTTGGTGGAGTTGCGGATAGTGATGAGGATTGTCAGAGGATACAGCAGGATATAGATCGGTTGGAGACTTGGGCGGAGAAATGGCAGATGGAGTTTAATCCGGACAAATTCGAGGTAATGCATTTTGGAAGATCTAATCCAGGTGGGAAGTATACAGTAAATGGCAGAACCCTTAAGAGTATTGACAGGCAGAGAGATCTGGGCGTACAGGTCCACAGGTCACTGAAAGTGGCAACGCAGGTGGATAAGGTAGTCAAGAAGGCATACGGCATGCTTGCCTTCATCGGTCGGGGCACAGAGTATAAAAATTGGCAAGTCATGCTGAGAATATTGCGTGCAATTCTGGTCGCCACACTACCAGAAAGACGTGGAGGCTTTGGAGAGGGTACAGAAGAGGTTTACCAGGATGTTGCCTGGTCTGGAGGGCATTAGCTATGAGGAGAGGTTGGATAAACTCGGATTGTTTTCACTGGAACGGCGGAGGTGGAGGGGTGACATGATAGAGGTTTACAAAGTTATGAGTGGCATGGACAGAGTGGATAGTCAGAAGTTTTTTCCCAGGGTGCAAGAGTCAGTTACTAGGGGACATAGGTTTAAGGTGCGAGGGGCAAAGTTTAGAGGGGATGTGCGAGGCAAGTTCTGGACACAGAGGGTGGTGAGTGCCTGGAACTTGCTGCCGGGGGAGGTGGTGCAAGCAGGTACAATAGCGACGTTTAAGAGGCATCTTGACAAATACATGAATAGGATGGGAATAGAGGGATACGGTCCCCAAAAGTGCAGAAGGTTTTGGTTTAGACAGGCATCAAGACCGGCACAGGCTTGGAGGGCCGAATGGCCTGTTCCTGTGCTGTACTTTTCTTTGTTCTAAATTTGTTTTCAAATGTAGCTTGAAACGTTAATAACAGTAATAGTTTGTTGAAGCATGACATTTTTCTGATATATATATTCAAGAATTCAAAAAAAAAATTCGATTATCTTCAAATTTACTCAAAAATATCCACTTAAACGTGCAAATGCTTTCCCCAAATATGAACAATACCTTTTATGGTTTGTGTGTGTTCTGGTCAGCAAAATTATGCTTGCAGAATCCTTAAAAAAAGGTTTTTCCAGCTAGTTCATATTCATGAGAAATACTTTTGAGAAAAAGTCATTCTCTCCTCGTCCTCTCTCTTGTACATACCACACAGTACTCCAAGGCAAAATGCACACCCTTTCAACAGTACACTTTGGGGTGCAGACTGCTGTTGCTCAGCTCAACTTCAAACCGTGTTTGAAAGGTTGGGGATATTTGCATTTTTCAAAAGCTTCATGTACTTGCTGTGCAGAACGTTCAAGTCAACCTAGCTACAGAATACAATATAATGAATCAACTTACACTTTAAGAACATATAGAAACATAGAAAATAGGAGGAGTAGGCCATTCGGCCCTTCGAGCCTGCTCCGCCATTCATTACGATCATGGCTGATCATCCAACTCAGTAACCTGTTCCCGTTTCCCCTCCATATCCTTTGATCCTTTAACCCACAAGCTATATGTAACTCCTTCTTGAAAACATACAATGTTTTGGCCTCAACTGCTTTCTGTGGTAGCGAATTCCACAGGCTCACCACGCTCTGGGTGAAGTCATTTCTCCTCATCTCAGTCCTGAAAGGTTGACCCCGTATCCTTAGACTATGACCCCTGGTTCTGGACTCCCCCACCATTGGGAACATGGTTCCTGCATCGACCCTGTCAAATCCTGTTAGAATTTTATAGGTTTCTAGGAGATCCCCCCTCACTCTTCTGAACTCCAGCGAATATAATCCAACAGACTCAATCTCTCCTCATACGTCAGTCCCGCCATCCCAGGAATCAGTCTGGTAAACCTTTGCTGCACTCTCTCTATATAACAAGAACATCCTTCCTCAGATAAGGAGACCAAAACTGCACACAATATTCCAGGTGTGGCCTCACCAAGGCCCTGTATAACTGCAGCAAGACATCCCTGCTCCTATACTCAAATCCTCTCGCTATGAAGGCCAACATACTATTTGCCATTTTTAACGCCCATTGCACCTGCATGCTTACCTTCAGCAACTGGTGTACGAGAAAACCCAGGTCTCATTGCATATTCCCCTCTCTCAGTTTATAGCCGTTCTGATAATAATCTGTCTTCCTGTTTTTGCCACCAAAGTGGATAACCTCACATTTGTCCATATTATACTGCATCTGCCATGCATTTGCCCGCTTACTCAACTTGTCCAAATCACCCTGAAGCCTCTCTGCATCCTCCTCACAACTGACCCTCCCACCCAGTTTTGTGTCATCTGCAAATTTGGAGATATTACATTTAATTCCCTCACCTAAATCATTAATATATTTTGTGAATAGCTGGGGTATCCCACTAGTCACTGCCTGCCATTCGGAAAAAGACCCATTTATTCCCACTCTTTGTTTCCTGTCTGCCAACCAATTTTCTATCCATCGTAATACACTACCCCCAATCCCATGCGCATTACTTTTACACGCTAATCTCTCATGTGGGACTTTGTTGAAAGTCTTCTGAAAGTCCAAATAAACCACATCTCAAGGCTCCCCCCTCATCAACTCTACTAGTTACATCCTCGAAGAATTTTAGTAGATTTGTCAAGCATGATTTCTCTTTTGTAAATCCATGCTGACTCTGTCCGATTCTACTACTGCGCTCTCAAAATAAGAATTGAAGACTCCACTGAGGTCAATCTGACCAGTCCTGAAGTTACAAAAATACCATACAGAAATTCATCTGTCAAAAAAACTATCCAGCTGTCTAGAATTTGCTGACATGATCTGCCCCACTGTCTCCCTGGGCAATTTACTCCACATTTTCACCAATAATTCCTCTCCCCTTCAGTTTTTCCATGCTCATTGGTAACAGAGTTTGCACGTACGTCAAACAGTTTGTTAGGTTTCAGTTTATCCATCTTCTGTTCTTTTAGCCTCCTTGCCTTGAGAGACAATGGGTAAGCGCCTAGAGGTGGTCAGTGGTTTGTGAAGCAGTGCTTGGAGTGGCTATAAAGGCCAATTCTGCAGTGACAGACTCTTCCACAGGCGCTGCAGATAAAATTGGTTGTCGGGGCTGTTACACAGTTGGCTCTCCCCTTGCGCTTCTGACTTTTTTTCCTGGCAACTGCGAAGTCTCTTCGACTTGCCACTCTTTAGCCCCGCCTTTATGGCTGCCCGCCAGCTCTGGCGATCACTGGCAACTGACTCCCACGACTTGTGGTCAATGTCACAGGACTTCATGTAGCGTTTGCAGACATCTTTGAAGCAGAGACATGGACAGCTGGTGGGTCTGATACCAGTGATGGGTTCGCTGTACAATGCGTCCTTGGGGATCCTGCCATCTTCCATGTCGCTCACATGGCCAAGCCATCTCAAGCGCAGCTGGCTCAGTAGGGTGTATATGCTGGGGATGTTGGCCGCCTCAAGGACTTCTGCGTTGGAGATACGGTCCTGCCACCTGATGCCAAGGATTCTCCGGACACAGCGAAGATGGAATAAGTTGAGACATCGCTTTTGGCTGACATATGGTGTCCAGGCCTCGCTGCCGTAGAGCAAGGTACTGAGGACACAGCCTTGAAACACTCTGACTTTTGTGTTCTGTGTCAGTGCGCCATTTTCCCACACCCTCTTGGCCAGTCTGGACATAGCAGCGGACGACTTTCCCATGCGCTTGTTGAATTCTGCATCGAGAGACAGGTTACTGGTGATGTTGAGCCTAGGTAGATGAACTCTTGAACCAATTCCAGAGCGTGGCCGCCGATATTGATGGATGGAGCATTTCTGACGTCCTGTCCCATGATGTTCGTTTTCTTGAGGCTGATGGTTCGGCCAAATTTGTTGCAGACAGCCGCAATCCTGTCCATGAGACTCTGCAGACATGCTTCTGTGTGGGATGTTAATGCAGCATCGTCAGCAAAGAGGAGTTCCCTGATGAGGACCTTCCGCACTTTGATCTTCGCTTTAAGACGGGCAAGGTTGAACAACCTGCCACCTGATCTTGTGTGGAGGAAAATTCCTTCTTCTGAAGATCTGAACGCATGTGAGAGCAGCAGGGAGAAGAAAATCCCAAACAGTGTAGGTGCGAGAACACAGCCGTGTTTCACGCCGCTCAGGATAGGAAAGGGGTCTGATGAGGCGCCGCTATGCGGAATTGTGCCTTTCATATTGTCATGGAATGAGGTGATGATACCTAGTAGCTTTGGTGGACATCCGATCTTTCCTAGTAGTCTGAAGAGACCACGTCTGCTGACGAGGTCAAAGGCTTTGGTGAGATCTATGAAAGCAACGTAGAGGGGCATCTGTTCTTCGCGGCATTTCTCCTGTAGCTGGCAAAGGGAGAACAGCATGTCTATGGTGTCATGCTCTCATGCTCACATCTCTGTCCTGGGATTGCTGCAGTGTTCCAGTGAACATCAACGCAAGCTCGAGGAACAGCATCTCATCTACCGATTAGGCACACTACAGCCTGCCGGACTGAACATTGAGTTCAATAATTTCAGAGCATGACAGCCCCCCACTTTACTTTCATTTTTAGTCATTTTTAGTTATTTTTTCTTCCTTTTTTTTTACATTCCTTTTTACATTTTTTACAATTTTTTTTTGCATTTATTTCATTTCATCTTAGTTTCTTCAGTTTGCTTACCCACTGTTTTTTTCAGGTTGTTTTTCTTCAGGTTTGCACTTGCTGCTGTTCAATATTCAGTATATTCACACCTAATCTGTACTAATGCTTTGTCTTTCAACACACCATTAACATATTGTTTGCCTTTGCTCCGTGACCTTTTGGTCAGCGATGTGGCCTGGTCCAATCTGCACCTTCTCCTTTGTTATCTCTTGCCCAACCCCCACCTCACTTGTTTATAATCTGTGACTTTTCTAATATTTGTCAGTTCCGAAGAAGGGTCACTGACCCGAAACGTTAACTCTGTTTCTCTTTCCACAGATGCTGCCAGACCTGCTGAGTGAATCCAGCATTTCTTGTTTTTGTTTCAGATTTCCAGCATCCGCAGTATTTTGCTTTTATGTCTATGGTGGATCTCTCTGCTCGAAAGCCGCACTGTGCCTCAGGGTGGACACGCTCAGCCAGCTTCTGAAATCTGTTTAAAATGACTCGAGTGAAGACTTTCCCCACTATGCTGAGCAGGGAGATTCCACGGTAGTTGTTGCAGTCTACACCTTCTTGACTTTTGAACACTTTGTTAATGTCTCCCTTGAGCCTTCCCACCTGCAGTACAAACATTCTCAGTTTTCTTATTCTTTCCTTATAGTATAGGCACCCAATTTTCTTTTACACAATGCCCATGAGCAGAAAGCCATGCATGCAGAGTGTAATTTTTGTATCTTGGAAAAAACAAATCCCTGCACAATTTGCATAGTGAACAACACTCTATATCTTTAAGACCCACCCACTCCATTTTGAATTTGGCAAATGTTTATCACCCAAGGTCCAAAAAAGGTAAAAAGGATGCTCCCAGGCCTCTAACAATCAAACAAGGGGGATGGCAGCAATTTTTTATTTGTTCATGGGATGAGTGCATCACTGGCTAGGCCAGCAATTATTGACCATCCCTAATTGCCCTTGAGAAGGCGCTGGTGAGCTGCAGTCCTTGGGGTGTAGGTACGTCAACAATGCTGTTAGAAAGGAAGTTCCAGGATCTTGACCCAGCGACAGTGAAGGAACGGCGAATTAGTTCCAAGTCAGGATGGTGTGTGGCTTGGAGGAGAACTTGCAGGTGGTGGTGTTCCCATGTATCTGCTGCCCTTGTCCTTCCAAATGGTAGAGGTCACAGGTTTGGAAGGTGCTGTCGAAGGAGCCTTGGTGAGTTGCTGCAGTGTATCTTGTAGATGCTGCCACTGTGCGTCGGTGGTAGAGGGAGTGAATGTTCAAGGTGGTGGATGGTGTGCCAATCATGCGGGCTGCTTTGTCCTGGATGGTGTTGAGCTTCTTGTGTTGTTGGAGCTGCATCCATCCACACAAGTGGAGAGTATTCCATCACACTCCTGACTTGTGCCTTGTAGATGGTGAACAGGCATTGGGGAGACAGGGGGTGAGTTGCTGGCGGCAGAATTCTCAGCCTCTGACCTGCTCTAAGCCACAGTATTTATGTGGCTGGTCCAGTTCAGTATCTGGTCAACGGTAACCCCCAGGATGTTGATAGTGAGGGATTCAGCGATGGTAATGTCATTGAACATCAAGGGGAGATGGTTGGATTTTCTCTTGTTTGAGATCGTCATTGCCTGGCACTTGTGTGTCGCAAATGTCACTTAGCATATTGTGAATGTTACTTGACTAGTAATACAGAAGCCCTAATTGATGCTCCGGAGATATGCACTCAAGTCCCACCATGGCAGCTGTAGGAATTTAAATTCAATTAATTAATATATAGAGTCATAGAGTTATACAGCACAGAAACAGGCCCTTTGGCCCTACGCGCCTGCGCCAACCATCAAGCACCCGTGCTAAAAAAATCCCATTTCCCCGCACTTGGCCCGTAGCCTTGTATGTTATGGCGTTTCAAGTGCTCATCTAAATACTTCTTGAACGTCGTGAGTGTTCCTGCCTCTACCACCTCTTCAGGCAGTGTGTTCCAGATTCCAACCACCCTCTGGGTGAAAAAATTCTTCCTCAACTCCCCTCTAAACCTCCTGCCCCTTACCTTAAATCTATGCCCCCTAGTCACTGACCTCTCTGCTAAGGGAAAAAGTTTCTTCCTTTCTATTCTATCAATACCTCAATCAGGTCCCCCTTCAGCCTTCTCTGCTCTAAGGAAAACAACCCCAGCCTATCCAATCGGTCTTCATAACTGAAATGCTCCAGCCCAGGCAACATCCTGGTGAATCTCCTCTGCAACCTCTCCATTGCAATCACATCCTTCCTATAGTGTGGTGACCAGAACTGTACACAGTACTCCAGCTGTGGCCTAACCAGCGTTTTATACAGCTCCATCATAATCTCCTTGCTCTTATATTCTATGCCTCGGCAAGGCAAGTATCCCATATGCCTTCCTAACTACCTTATCTACTTGTGCTGCTGCCTTCAGTGATCTATGGACAAGCACCCCAAGGTCCCTCTTACCCTCTGTACTCCCTTGGGTCCTACCATCCATTGTATATTCCATTGCCTTGTTAGACCTCCCAAAGTGCATCACCTCACACTTCTCAGGAATAAAATGCTAGTCTCATTAATAATGAGGCTCCAGACTCACAACAATGTGGTTGACTCTTAACTGCCCTCTGAAATGGCCCAACAAGCCACTCAGTTGTATCAAACTCCACCTTCTCAAGGGCAATCAGTGATGGGCAACAAATGCTGGCTGAGCCAGCAACACTCACATCCCAAGAAAGAATAAAAACAACAAGGGTGACCTGGTGGTGACTTTCCTTCTATTTTCTCTTCCCAGTGCGTGGGCGGCAGGGTAAGAGGAGAACATCTGGTCTCTGTTGAGTATCGCCACAACGACATAGTAGAAATTAGTAACTCACATTATGCACTAATCCATGCCCTTGAGCTTAAAGAATTCTAACACAGGATTTAAATACTTTTAACCAAACAATAGAAAATGACCAGACTACTTTGCTGAGCTCTAGATAACAGGTTTTTTGTTTTAGAAACTATTTCCATGCCATCATAATATTGACTGTAAATATTAATTTCAGAAGGCTTCTGATAAGGTTTCACGGGTGAGACTTCTATTTACAGTATCGTACAGTCAGCTATTGGAGTCATGTTATTCATTAGCAAGAATTGGATGTAGAAATGAAATACGCAGGTTAACTTTGAAGACAACATTGAGAGAAAAGCAGAGGTTGCAGTTTGTGATTCACAGGAAGATTTGGACAGATTATGCAATTGGGAAAACAAGTGGCAAATTAAACTGAAGCAAGTAACACCAGCTTTTTTAAAAATTCATTCAGGAAATGTGGGCATCACTGGCAAGGTCAGCATTTACTGCCTATCCCTAATTGCCCTTGGGAAGGTGGTGATGAGCTGCCTTCTTGAATACAACTAAGTAGCTTGCTAGGTCATTTCAGAGGGCAGTTAAGAGTCAACCACATTGCTGCAGGTTGCAGCCACATTTAGGCTAGACTAGGCAAGGATAGCGGATTTCCTTCCTTAAAAAGGATATCGGTGAACCAGATGGGTTTTTTCAACAATCCAGAAGTCTCTTGGTCACCATTAAAGACACTGGCTCTTTGTTCCAGCTTTTTGTGTCGCATTATTTAGTTATGCCACACATTACAATCGACTGACAGGAGAAAGCTCTCCTCTCCCAGCAGATTTTTTTTTTGGCAGCAAGGGCAGCAGCATTCATTTTCTTTCCAAAACATTAAACAGAATCTGCAATAATCTGTTAAGCACCCAGAAGATCGAACTGACCACTTTTGAACACAATCTGACATTGGGCCAAATGGCCTCCTTTTGTGCCGTAAATTTCTATGATTCTATGGACTGCAATCATACTTCAAGCCAAGTGGTGTGAAGGTGGGAGACGAGATTGAAAAGATACAGAGTATACTCTTTGCGATTCATCATTTATAAACTTAAACATTCTCAAAGATGTTAAATGAGTACTTTGCCACCGTTTTCACAGAATCATATGACCGTAGCAATGAAAGGGTGGAAGAGGAGAAGGTGGAGCAATTAGATAGGGCATCCATAGATACAGAAAGATTGGTGGGTAATTTTAAGTGGAAAAAGCATGAGGGACTGATTACTCGCATTGTGGAATGTTGAGGAAACAGCAGAGGCTTTGACCATAGTTTTTCAAACATCCTTGGATATGGAGTTGTACCTGGGGTTGCCAAACTGTCCAAGAAGAGAGAAAGAGATAAAACAGGTAACTACAGACCAGTAAACAATGGGTAAGAATTTAATCATCATAATATCGCATCAAATTAATATTCACCTACTAAGACAAAGGACAGCTGGCATGAACTGTACAAGGCTAGTCACGTCTGTCAGATTTAATTAAGTTCACTGGAGAAACACAGTAGCACCGCAGCCTCACAGCTCCAGCGACCCGGGTTCAGTTCTGGGTACTGCCTATGCGGAGTTTGCAAGTTCTCCCTGTGACTGCGTGGGTTTCCGCCGGATGCTCCGGGTTCCTCCCACAGCCAAAGACTTGCAGGTTGATAAGTAAATTGGCCATTGTAAATTGCCCCTAGTGTAGGTAGGTGACAGGAGAAGTGAGGGAAGGTGGGGATGTGGTGAGGAATATGGGATTAATGAAGGATTAGTATAAATGGGTGGTTGATGTTCAGCACAGATTCAGTGGGCCGAAGGGCCTGTTTCAGTGCTGTATCTCTCTGTGACTGCATGAAAAGGCAAATGCAATACACGTTGTGCATATGAATTTTGTAAATGCCTTTTATATGGTGCTGCATAGGAATTTTGGTGATAAAGTTCAAGTACATGCTATCGTAAGGTGCATAGCAGCATAAATAGGAGACTGATAATGAGTAAAAGCAGAGACGAGTGGTTAATGGTTGTTTTTCAGTCTGAAGGAATGTAAAAGCGGGATCCCCCAGGTGTCAGTACTGGGACAAGAGAATATAATTTATAATACAATAAAAATAACATTGTAAAAGAGAGCATGGTTAAGTGTGAAGAGGATTATAAGTGACCTCAGGCAGTTAGCTATCAGATTAAATTTGATGCAGAGAAATAGGAGATGATACGATTTGGGAGGAAGAATAAGCAAAGGACATACACACTAAATGGTAAGATACACATATCTTTACAAGTGGGAGGACAAGATGATACAGCTGCCAAAAAAATTAAATTATAGGATTTAATGATAAACTTGCATAAATTATTTAGGTTACAGTTCAGACCTCATGTCCAATTTTGGGCACCTTACTTTAGAAAGGGGATCACTGCCATTGACAGGGGACAGAAGAAATTCACTAAACAATCCTAACAATGAGAAGCATCAGTTATGAACAGACTAAAGAACTGCGGGTCTTTTCATGACAACAAGAAAGGTTAAGAGTAGATCTGATACAAGTATTAAAAATTGGTTTTGATGAGGTAAATCAGTAAAAGCTATTTGCAGTGGCTGAGCAGGTAACTAGAGGGCAAATAACGTACACAGATAAAGTGTTGCAAGCTTTCATTCTTAAATCATTCTGAACTGAAACTTTAGCATTCAGTCTGCATTCATAACAGTGACTCATGGGGTATTTAAAGATTTACCATAAAATCCAGTTCCTTGGACACACCAGATATTTAAAAAAAATCAGAACTGCAGGTACAGTGTAGCCTTTAATTTTAAAAAATGCAAATGTGGTGTATATGTCAAGCTCCCTGCTGGTGTTATCCTTAATTTTGAAAGTTGTCTATTGAGCAATTTGTGGTCTTCCCTGAAAAATGCAAAAAAAAAACCCAAACTTTCTGCCTCCATATTTGCATCTCACATTTTCATGTGCCAGATGTGTCAGTAAAACAGAAAATGCGGAAACACTTAGCAGGTCAGGCAGCATCTGTTGAGAGAGGAATGTAAGATTACATTTCAGGTAGATGACTTGGAGCCCAATTCTGACGAAATGTCATTTATCTGACACATTTATCCTCGCTCCATAGATGTTGCCAGACCTGCTGAGTGTTTCCAGCAATTTTTTGGTTTAATTTTTCAGCTTTCCAACATCTGCAGTATTTAGCTTTGTGCCAGATGCATCGGTTTGCCTTTGTCAGTTTTCATGAGATCAGGACTCTTTTGAGACTAAAATATTGCTAACGCTGCATCTATATCATGGAACTGAATGTACAATTATTTTAACCCCATTCCAGAATTTTGTATCTCGATAAAGTACCCAGATTCCAGGCTTTTAATGAAAGAATCATGGCCAGTATCCACAATAATAGAAACACTGGGACAGTTCCACTGACAGATATAGTCCTTGCTCCAGAATAAACGGTGGGTCAGCGAAAGCATAATAGAACAAAAAAAAATCAACTTAGAGAGTAGTATTTTTAAGAACAGTACAAATGGTGAATACAAAAACAGGATTGAACAGGCTGGGGCTCTTTTCTCCAGCAAAGAGAAGACTTGAGTGACTTGATAGAGGTCTTTAAGATTATGAAAATAATTGGTAGGGTACACAGAGAGAAGCTAATTCCACTTACAAGGGAGACCAATCTAGGGCCCATAAATACAAGACAGACATCAATAAATCTGAGATATTTAGGAGAAACTTCTTTACCCACAAAATGATTAGAACGTGGAGCTCACTACCACATTGAAAATTTGAGGTCAATCGCATAGATACATTTAAGGGGAAGCTAGATAAGTACATGAGAGAAAAAGGAAGAGGATGTGTTGATGGAGGTAGATGAGGCAGGGTAGGAGGCTCATGTGAAGCATAAAAACCTGGACATGGACCTGTGGTGGCTGGAAATACTTAGTAAAAATAAGTAGAAATGGTAGACACAGTAGAGAGAGAGAGAGAATTGGGCCGAGCAGAAGCAATTTTTTTTTAAAAAAAAGGTAACTTTTTAAAGTTAATAAAGTAATAAAGATACTTCTGGCACCTCAGTAGTATAATTATTGCTGTAATCTCAGTGAACTTTCAGTTCCACTGCCTGGATGCTGAAATCTTAATAAAGTTTGGACAAGGATACAGAATTCCTTGGCATTCTTAACATATTACAACACTTAAGGTAACCTCCAAGTATATGGCACAAATTTAGGGGAGGATCCACCAAAGCCACCTCTGTTTGATTAGTGCCAACACATTTGGGAGCTCTGCCTTTGCAACGATTGCCACATTCGTGATTTTGTCCTCCCATGATATACCCACAATGTGCCCCAGCAAATATGGAAATTATTGAGCTTCTTTTTCTGGTAGTCGCCCATGTTTCACAGCCACACAGCAAGATGCTGAGAACACAGTCCTTATAAACTATCAGCTTGGTCCTAAGGGTCAGCTTAGTGTTATCCCATGCACGTTTTGCGAGTTGGCTAAAGGTGGTAGCTGCTTTCCCTGTGCGTGCATCGAGCCCTGCATTAAGGGACAGATTGTCAGTCACTGTGGACCCAAGGGAGCAGAATTTGCCAGCCACTTCCAGTGGGGTGTTATTTAGTGTGATCAGGGGTGGAGATGCAACACCTTGTCCCATGACTACTGTTGTCTTGACTTTTTTAGTCAAGGAGAACAAATTACAGACATGGGAGAGACACATCTGCAGGATGGAAGATGGTCACATACCCAAGTACTTGCTGTAGGTGAGGTAGCCGGGGCCAGACAACCAGTGGAGCGCCCAAAGCTCCACTTCAAGGATTCTTGCAAGTGTGACATGAGACCCTCAGTGTTGACTATCGCACCTGAAAGGAGGAAATGGCGACACATCCTGTGGACTGGTGTGCAGTACCACGATGACCAGTTGCTACAGCAGCTTGGCAACAGGCGCCATCGTCAAAAACAACAACTCAAGAGTGTCGCTTAGCAGCTTCACGTGCAGCACTTGTGGCAGAACCTGCCTCTCAAGGATTGGCTTTCACAGCCATCAGCAAAGGTGCACCAAGAGAAGACACCCCACCTAAATGTTTTGTTTACTACGTGTCCATCATCTTTTGTAGATGGAAGGATACCAGCCAACCTAGGGGAGGAAAGGTCACAGTGACCAAATGGCTGTAGGTTTCTATTATATCCATTCATATATATTCCTGGGATGTACTCTGCGCTTTACTAAAGAGTGGTAACCTGCACGTGCACCGGTAACTCCCCCTCCATACTCAGGTAATGCATTATACACACAGTGCGTAGTCGATGGATTTACATTAATCAATGACTACTCTTCATTTTCATACTAATGAACTAGCTTTGTAAGCTAGTTCTGCAAAAATCTTGAGTTGGTCTTCTTTCAAATTGTCTAAATCTGTTATATCACAGTATTTGTTTTTTTTTGAAAATGTGAGTATTTTCTAAGTCAGAGACATGTGTCTTTAAAACAAGACACATGAGGTTTTTTTTCTCTTATGATACAGATCAGCCATGTTCTAACTGAATTGCAGAACAGGCTCAACAGGCTGAATGACCTATTCCTGTTCCCATGTATTTTTTAATTTGTCCCTCACTGGAAAGTCAGAATCAGCCATGTTGTCAGCTTGAGTACGGCACACTTGCCATACTTGACGTTTCCAGCATATGTTTCTCAAAATGGTGTTCTGCTAAGTTGCATATTCATGTGACTTTGCCAGCGCACCATTACAAGTATTCCCGTGTTCACACTGTAGCATGGCTGCATGCCTTCCAGCGCACCACAATTAGTCTCAGTGCCCAAAGTCTTGAAGAGTCCTGAACAAATCCTTCAATACAAAACCAAATCAGTCCAGTGGTGATAAGGAAACCATTGTTGACTGTTGTATAAACCCATCTAGTTCACTAATGTCCTTTAGGGAAGGAAATCTGCTGTCATTACCTGGTCTGACCTACATATGACTCCAGACCCACAGCAATGTGGTTGACTCTTAAATGCCCTTTGAAATGGCCTAACAAGCTACTCATTTGTATCAAACCGCGACACAATCAAAGAGAAGGAATTAAACCAGACAGACCACCCGGCATTGACCTAGGCACTGGAAACAACAATGGCAACCCAACCCTGTCGACCCTACAAAGTCCTCCTTAATAACATCTGGGGGATTGTGCCAAAATTGGGAGAGTTGTGCTACAGATTAGTAAAGCAACAACCTGACATACATAGTCTCACAGAATCATACCATGCAGACAATGTCCCACCAGCAGGACAGACCCACCGGAGGTGGTGGCACAGTGAGATACAGTCGCGAGGGAGTTGCCCTGGGAGTCCTCAACATTGACTCCAGACCCCATAAAGTCTCATGGCATCAGGTCTAACATGCGTAAGGCAACCTTCTGCTGATTACCAACTACCGCCCCCCCACCCCACCCCCCACCTCGGCTGATGAATCAGTGCTTCTTCACGTAGATCAATTGGAAGAAGCACTGAGGGTAGCAAGGGCACAAAAGGGTAGGGGACTTCAATGTCCACCACCAAGACTGGCTTGGTAGCACCACTACTGACCGAGCTGGCAGAGTCCTAAAGGTCATAGCTGCTAGACTGGGTCTGCGGAAGGTGGTGAGTGAACCAACAAGAGGGAAAAATCTACTTGACCCCGTCCTCGCCAATCTACCTGTCACAATTGCATTGGCAGCAGTGACCGCACACAGTCCTTGTGGAGACAAAGTCCCGTCTTCACACTGAGGGTATCACCACGGCACTACCACCATGCTAAATGGGATAGACTTGGAGCAGATCTCGCAACTCAAAACTGGGCATCTATGAGGTGCTGTGGGTCATCAGCAGCAGCAGAATTGTACTCAACCACAATCAGTAACCTCATAGCCCAGCATATCCCCCAACTCTACCATTACCAAACCAGGGTTCAATGAAGAGTGCAGGAGGGCATGCCAGGAGCAGCACCAGGCATACCTAAAAATGAGGTGTCAGCCTGCTAAAACTACAACACAGGACTACTTGCATGCCAAACAACAGAAGCAGCATGCGGTAGACAGGGTTAAGTGATCGCACAACCAATGGATCAGATGCAAGCTCTGCAGTCCTGCCACATCCAGTCGGGAATGGTGGTGGACAACAGAACAACTGACAGGAGGAGGAGGCTCCACAAATATCCCCATCCTCTACGATGGGGGAGCCCAGCACACATCAGTGCAAAAGACAAGGCTGAAGCATTTGCATCCACCTTTAGCCAAAAATGCCGAGTGGATGATCCATCTTGGCCTCCTCCCAAGGACCCCAGCATCACAGATGCTGGTCTTCAGCCAATTCGATTCACTCCATGTGATATCAAGAAACAGCTGAAGGCACTGAATACTGCAAAGGCTATGGGCCCTAACAACATTCCAGCAATAGTGCTGAAGACTTGTGCTCCAGAACTTGCCGTGCCCCTAGCAAAGTTGTTCCGGTACAGCTACAACACTGGAGTCTACTCGGAAATGTGGAAAATTGCCCAGGTGTGTCCTGTGCACAAAAAGCAACACAAATTCAACCCGGCCAATGACTGCCCTATCAGTCTACTCCCGATCATCAGCAAAGTGATGGAAGAGGTTGTCAACATGCTATCAAGCAGCACTTGCTCGACAATAACCTGCGCGCTGATGCTCAGTTTGGGTTCCGCCAGGGCCACTCAGCTCCTGACCTCAATAAGGCCTTGATCCAAACATGGAGAGAAGAATTGAACTCCAGAGGTGAGGTGAGAGTGACTGGCCTTGACATCAAGGCAGCATTTGACAGAGTATGGCATCAAGGAGCCCTAGCAAAGCTGGAGTCAATGGGAATCAGGGGGAAAACTCTCCACTGGTTCAAGTTATACCTAGCACAAAGGAAGATGGTCAATTGCTTTGTCATGGATGGTGTCTTATTTCTTGAGTGTTGTTGGAGCTGCACTCATCCTGGCAAGTGGAGAGTATTCCATCACACTTGTGCCATGTAGATGGCATACTGGCTTTGGGGAGTCAGGAGGTGAGTTACTCGCCGCAGAATTTCCAGCTTATGACCTGCTCTTAGAGCCACAGTATTTATATGGTTGGTCCAGTTAGATTTATAGAGTCATAGAGAGATACAGCACCGAAACAGGCCCTTCGGCCCACCGTGTCCGTGCCGACTGTCAACCACCCATTTATACTAAGCCTACATTAATCCCATTTTTCCCTCTCACATTCCCACCTTCCCTCAATTCTCTTACCACCTACCGACACGAGAGGCAATTTTTTTTTTACAATGGCCTATTTACCTATCAACCTGCAAGTCTTTGGCATGTGGGAGGAAACCGGAGCACCCGGAGGAAACCCACGCGGTCACAGGGAGAACTTGCAAACTCTGCATAGGCAGTACCCAGAACCGAACCCGGGTCGCTGGAGCTGTGAGGCTGCGGTACTAGCCACCTTATGGTCAATTGTAACCCCTAAGATGGTGGGGAATTCAGTGATGGTTATGCTGTTGAATGTCATGGGGAGATGGTTAGATACTCTCTTGTTGGAGATAGTTATTGCCTTGCACTTGTGTGCAACGAATGTTATTTGCCACTTTGCAGCTCAAGCCTGAATGTTGTCCAGGTCTTGCTACATGCAGGCATGGACTGCTTCAGCATCTGAGGACTTGCCAATGGTACTGAATACACGCAATGATCACCGAACATCCCCACTTCTAACCTTATGTTGGAGGAAAAATCGTTGATGAAGCAGCTGAAGATAGTTTTGCCTAGGATACTACCCTGAGGAACTGCTGCAGTGATCTTCTGGGACTGAGATGATTGGCCACCAACAACCACAACCATCTTCCTTTGTGCAAGATATGACTTCAACCACTGGACACTTTTCCCCGATTCTCATTGACTTCAATTTTGCTAGGGCTCCTTGATGCTGCCTTGATGTCAAGGGCAATCACTCTCACCTCTCCTCTGGAATTTAGCTTTTACGTCCATGTTTAAACCAAAGCTGTAATGAGGTCTGGAGCAGAGTGGCCCTGGCTGAACCCAAACTGAACATCGCTGAGCAGCTTGTGGCTGAGTAAGTGCCGTTTGATAGCACTGTCGACTACACCTTACATCACTTGCTGATGATTGAGAAGAGACTGATGGGGTGGCAATTGTCAGATTGGATTTGTCCTGCTTTTTGTGAACAGGAAAAACCTGGGAAATGTAATTAACATTAGCAACCATTGTAAGCAATATATTTTCTATTTAACTCAAGGATTGGTTTGGAATTTGAGATGTTATTAGTTGTCCCTATATGCACAGCCAACATAAATTAAGCCAACAATATTTGTTACTTATTTAGGTATCCTTGGCGTTCTTCCATTGGCATTATTGTCTGAGGAACATTATTAAGTCCAGATCAAGCCAGAAAATCAAATTAAATTCAAATTAACATAGTCAGAACAAAGTGACAATATTGCTTTTCCACAATTGAACCATGCAGGGAATTAATTTCACCGAACCTGTGTAGCCTAACACAGCAAATATTGAAAGCACTTATTTCTGAAGATTTCACAAAATCTTAGAAATATTCCATGATATATTTTAAAATAGGACCTTTGGAAAATAAATTCTCCCAGTTTACTAATTAGTTTTAGTAATGATCTGACCTTGTGCTGGGCAGCATCCAAAATAAACTCAGCCCTGACTCCATTATTTTCTGGACTTCGGTAATCGAACAGGGAATTGGTGAGGTATGTTAATCCTTTGCTGTTCAGACTTTCACCGCAACTGAAGAAACAGGCTTCCTTCAAAACAAAGTGATATGATTGTTAGGTTTAAATGTAAAAAGGCAATAAAAAAATAATTTCTATGCATGTATCTCATAAATATATAAGTAAAAATGTCTGAGTTCACTGTAATTCATTACTTAAAGAAATAAGCTTTTAATTTTTTTTTTAAAACAGTTTGCATCCATTCACCAAAATGCCACACTATTATTTTTCCTTTTTAGGCTTAAATGTCCAAACGATAGAAGCTGAAGTAGAACTTCTATTATGTATGAATGAAGATGAATTTGAACCAATACTTGACACTCATAATTAATAATTCTGTTTCTCCAAAAAAAATTGGTACAATTGGCACAAGAAAGCAAGGGACAAGAATTTGCCGGGAAAAAGCAGCAAGTTTAATGGCACTCATCGTGAATAATGTGCAAAATGCCCAGCAACCTGGGAAAAGAGCCTCCCAGTGAATTGCCACAAGATGCTTGTCAATTTGTGTCACCCCGCCTTTAGCTTTGCATCGCGTCCTTACCCTCCCTGTTATTTTTAAGAGCTTGCTGGATTTGTACATTAATGGCCTGTTAAAGCCACCACAGAAAGTCTGGGCTGGCAATTGAAAGCATAAATAACAATGTGATGATTGTTAATCATTGCCATTCAACTTCTCTGGCCCAGAAACTAAACAATTGAAACTGTGAAGTCTCATTCCTTCAGGTAGTGAATTGTTGAAGATTTCAAAAATGTCACATTTTGGGTGTTTTTTTTTTAATTTTTCTATTCTTTCATGGGATATTAGCATTGCTGGCAAGGGCAGCATTTGTTGCCCATTCCTAATTGCCCTTGAGAATGTGCTGCAGAGCCGCCTTCTTGAACCGCTGCAGTCCATCTCGTGTACGTACACCCACAATGCTGTTAGGAAGGGAGTTCCAGGTTTCAACAAAAGTGAAGGAATACTAATATAGGTTCAAGTCAGGATGATGTGTGGCTTGGAGGGGCACTTGCAAGTGGTGGCATTCCCATGCATCTGCTTGTCCTTATTTGTGGTAGATATCACTGGTTTCGAAGGTGCTGCCAAAGAAGCCTTGACGAGCTGCTTCAGTGCATTTGTAGATGACACTCACTGCTGCCAGTGTGTAAAGGGGCAGAGGGAGTGAATGTTGAAGGTGGTAAATGGGGTGCCAATCCAACGGGCTGCTTGGATAGTGTGAAGCTGAGCGTTCTTGGAGCTGTACTCATCCAGGCAAGTGAAGTATATTCCATCAAACTCCTGACTTGTGCCAGGTGGATGGTGGACAGGCTTTGGGGAGTCAGGAGGCAAGTATTTATCGCAGAATTCCCAGCCTCTGACCTGTTCTTGTCGCCACACTATTTATATGGCTGTTCCAGCTAAGTTCCCGGTTAATGTTAACACCCAGGATGTTCATGATGGGGAATTCAGTGACGGTAATACTTTTCAATGTCTTGGGGAGATGGTTAGGTTCTCTCTTCTACAAGATGGTTATAGCCTGGCACTTGTGAGATGCAAATGTTACTTGCCACTTATCAGCCCAAGCCTGAATATTGTCCAGGTCTTGCTGCATGTGGATACAGACTGCTTCAGTATCTGAGGAGTAATAGTACTGAACATTGTACAAGCAAACATCCCCAATTCTGACATTATGATAGAAGGAAGGTCATTGATGAAACAACTGAAGATGATTGGGCCTCAGACACAACCCTGAGGAACTCTTACAGTGAAGTCCTGGAGCTCAGATGATTGGCCTGTAACAACCGCAACCATCTTCCTTTGTGCTAGATATGACTTAACCAGTGGAAAGTTTTCCCATGATTCCCACTGACTTGAATTTTGCTATGGCTCCTTGATGCCACCTGGTCAAATGTTGCCTTGATTTCAAAGGCGGTCACTCTCACTTCACCTCTGGAATTCAGCTACTTTGTCCATGCTTGGACCAAGGCTGTAATGAGGCCTGTCATCACTTTGCTGATGATTTTTTTTTCATTCGTTCATGGGCGTCGCTAATTAGGCCAGCGTTTTTGCCCATCCCCAATTGCCCTTGAATGGAGTGGCTTGCTCGGCCATTTCAGAGGGCATTTATGAGTCAACCACATTGCTGTAGGTTTGGCGTCACATGCAGGCCAGATCAGGTAAGGACAACAGATTTCCTTCCCTAAAGAACGTTAGTGAACCAGATGGGTTTTTACAACAATCGACAATGGTTTCATGGTCACCCTTAGACTAGCTTTTTAATTCCAGATTTTTTTTATTAATTGAATTCAAATTTCACCATCTGCTGTGGCGGGATTCAGACTTATGCCCCAGATCATTATCATGAGCCTCTGGATTACTAGTCCAGTGACATTACCACTACACCACTGCCTCTGATGGGACGATATTTGGCCAGATTTGAATTTGTCCTGCTTTTTGTGGACAGCACACACCTGGGCAAATTTCTACATTGTTGGGTAGTTGCCTGTGTTGTAGCTGTACTGGAAGAAATTGGCTAGAGGCGCAGCTAGTTCTCAAGCACACGTCTTCAGTACTACAGCTGGGATGCCGTCAGGACCCATAGCTTCTGCTGTATCCAATGCTTTCAGCCGTTTCTTGATATCACGTGGAGTGAACAGGATTAGCTGAAGTCTGGCATCGATGATGTTGGGTCCTTAAGAGGAGGCCGAGATGCATCATACACTTGGCTCTTCTGGCTAAAGATAGTCGCAAATGCGTCAGTCTTGACATTTGCACTGACGCACTAGGTTGTCCCATCATTGAGGATGGGGGTGTTCGTGACACCTCCTCCTCCGGTTAGTTGTTCAATTGTTTACCACCGTTCACAACTGGGCGTAGCTACGAATATACAAATTAGGAGCAGAAGTAGGCCACTCGGCCCCTCAACCCTGCTCCACCATTCAACAAGATCATGGCTGATCTGATTGTAACCTCAACTCCACATTCCCGCCTACACCTGATAACCTTTCATCCCCTTGCTTATCAAGAATCTATCTGCCTCTGCCTTAAAAACATTCAAAGCCTCTGCTTCCACCATCTTTTGAGGAAGAGCCTTCCAAAAACTCACGACTCAGAGAAAAAAAATTCTCATCTCTGTCTTAAATGGGCAACCCCTTATTTTTAAACAGTGACCCCCAGTTCTAGATTCTCCCATGAGAGGAAACATCCTTTCCACATCCACCCTGTCAAGACCCCTTAGAATCTTAGATGTTTCAATCAAGTCGCCTCTTACTCTTCTAAATTCCAGCAAATACAAGCCTAGCCTGTCCAACCTTTTCTCAGAAGACAACCCGCCCATTCCAAATATCAGTCTAGTAAACCTTCTTTGAACTGCTTCCAATGCATTTACATCCTTCCTTAAATAAGGAGACCAATACTCTACACAGTACTGCAGATGTGGTCTCACCAATGCCCTGTATAAGTGAAGCATAAGCTCTCTACTTTTGTATTCAATTCCCCTCACAATTAACAATAACATGCTATTAGCTTTCCTAATTCTTTGATGAACCTGCATATTAACCTTTTGCAATTCATGCACTATGACACCCAGATCCCTCTGCATTTCAGAGCTCTGCAATCTCACACCATTTAGATAATATGCTTCTTTTTTATTCTTCCTGCCAAAGTGGACAATTTCACATTTTCCCACATTATACTCCATTTGCCAGATCTTTGCCCACTCAGCCTATCTATATCCCTTTGTGGCCTCCTTATGTCCTCTTCACAAGTTACTTTCCTACCTATCTTTGTGTCATCAGAAAATTTAGCAACCATACCTTCAGTCCTTTCATTTAAGTCATTTGTATAAATTGTAAAAAGTTGAGGCCCCAGCACAGATCCCTGTGGCACACCACTCGTTACATCTTGCCAACCAGAAAATTACCCATTTATGCCTACTCTCTGTTTCCTGTCAGCTAGTTAATCTTCAATCCATGCCAATATGTTACCCAATACACCATGATCTTTTATTTTCAACAATCACCTTTGATGTGGCACCTTATCAAATGCCTTCTGGAAATCGAAATACAGTACATCTACCGGTTCCCCTTTATCCACAGCAAATGTTACTTCTTCAAATAACTCCAATAAATTGGTTGAACATGATTTCCCTTGTTGACTCTGCCTGATTAGCTTGAATTTTTCTACGTACCCTGCTATAATGTCTTTAATAATAGCTTCTAACATTTTCCCCATGACAGATGTTGTTATCTGGACTGTGGTTTCCCGCTTTCTGTCTCCCTCCCTTTTTGAATAAAGGAGTTACTTTCGCTATTTTCCAATCTAATGGAACCTTCCCGAATCGAGGGAATTTTGGAAAATTAAAACCAACGCATCAACTGTCTCACTAGCCACCTCTTTTAAGATGCTAGGATGAAGTCCATCAGGACCCGGGACATGTCAGCTCGCAGCTCCAACAATTTGCTCAGTACCACTACCCTGGTGATTGTAATTTTCTTCAATTCCTCCCTCCCTTCCAGTTCCTCATTTACAGCTATTTCTGCAATGTTACTTGTCTCCTCAATAGTGAAGACCGCTGCAAAATACCAGTTCAAATCTGCCATCTCCTTATTTTCCATTATTAATTCCCCAAAGCTCACTTTGTTAACTCTTTTCTTTGTTAAATATCTATACAAACTCTTACCATCTGTTTTTATATTTCTAACTAACTTACTCTCGTACTCTAATTTGTCCTTCCTTGTTAACCTTTCAGTCATCCTTTGCTATTTTTAAAATTCTGTCCAATCATCTGACCTGCCACCCATATTTGCGCAATTATATTTTTCTTTAAGTTTAAAACTATCTTTAACTTTTTTAGTTAACCAAGGATGGTGGTTCCTCCCCTTAGAATTTTTCTTCCTCATTGGAATGTATATATTATGTGTATTATGAAATATCCCCTTAAATGTCTGCCACTGCATTTCTATTGACCTATCCCTTAACCTAATTTGCCATTTCACTTTAGCTAACTCTGCTTTCATGCCCTCATAATTGCCCTTATTTAAGTTTAAAATACTAGCCTTAAACCCAATCTTCTCTCCCTCAAACTGAATCTAAAATTCAATCATATTATGATTCCTGCTGCATCGGGGCGCTTTCACTATGTGGTCACCAATTAATGCTATTTTGTTGTACAATATCAGGTCTAATATAGCCTGCTCTCTGGTTGGCTCCAAATGTGCTCCAAGAAACTATCCCAAAAACATTCTATGAACCCCTCATCTTGGCTATCTTTGCTCATCTGATTTTTCCAGTCGAAATGTAGATTAAAATCCCCCATGATTATCACCGTACCTTCTGACGAGCACCCATTATTTCTTCCTTTGTACCCCTCCTACCGTGTGGTTAGGGTTAGGGGGCCTGAACATCACTCCCATAAGTGACTTCTTGCCTTTATCATTTCTCATCTCCACCCAAACCACTTCTACATCCTCATTTTCTGAACTTAGGTCATCCCTCTCTGATGTGTTCATACCATCATTAACAGAGCCACTTCTCCACCATTTCCGAGCTTCCTATCCTTCCTAAATGTCAGAGGCCCTTCAATATTCAGGTCCCAATCTATGTCATCCTGCAGCCATGTCTCTGTAATGGCTATCAGATCATACTTAATTATTTCTATTTGCGCTATAAGTTCATCTATTTTGTTTCAAATGCTACGTGCATTTAGTTTTGTCCTATTATTTTTGTAAGCTCCAGCCTTATCTGCTGATTTACTCTTAGATTTGCCCTCATTGTCCCTTCCAGTTATGGTTTGTTTATCATTTTCCATATTAATACCTTTCTCTCTTGCCTGGTCTCGCTTTGATTTACCACATGTTCTCAAATTTGATCCCTGCCCCCACGATTTAGTTTAAAACCCTCTCCACTTCCCAAGTTGTGCTGCTCACGAGAAAACTGGTCCCAGCACGGTTCAGATGCAGACCATCCCAATGGTACAGTCCCCACTTTCCCCAGTACTGGTGCCAGTGCCCCATGAACCAGAACCCACTTCTACCACACCAGTATTTGAGCCATGCATTCATTTCTCTAATCTTATTTGCCCTACGCCAATTTGCACACTCGCTCTTTGCTGCAGAAAACAGTGTCAATCCCTCTCACGAATAATAAAGGGCAAACCATTTAGGACTGAGATGAGGAACTTCTTCACTCAGAGGGTGCTGAACCTTTGGAATTCTCTGCCCCAGAGGGTGGTGAAAGCTCAGTCACTGAGTAAGTTCAAGACAAAGATCGATAGATTTCTAGTTGCTAATAACATCATCAAGGGATCTGGGAATAGTAGGGGAATATGGCATCGAGGTAGACAATCAGCCATGATCTTGAACGGCAGAGCAGGCTCAAAGGGCTGAATGACCTACTCCTACGCTATGTAATATACGTTTATGTTTAATTCCTTCATGGGATGCGGGCATCGCTGGCAGGCCAGCATTTGTCGCCTAGACCTAATTGCCCTTGGACTGAGTGGCTTAATAGGCCATTTCAGAGGACAGTTAAGAGTCAACCACATTGCTGTGGGTCTGGAATCACATGTAGGTCAGACCAGGTAAGGACAGCAGATTTCCTTCCCGAAAGGACATTAGTGAACGAGATGGGTTTTTACAACAATCGACAATGGTTTCATGGACGCCATTAAACGAGCTTTTAATTCCAGATTTATCAACTGAACTCAAGTTTCACCACCTCTCATGGTGGGATTTGAACCCATGTCCCCAAAGCTTGAGCCTAGGCCTCTAGATTACTAGTCCACTGACATTACCACCACCTCCCCTTATTCTGTCCCCGACTACCACTACATTCCTTTATGCTCCCCCCGCTTGAAAGGTTTCCTGTACCATGGTGCCATGGCCAGTCTGCTTATCCACCCTGCAGGCCTCACTTTCGTCCACACAGGTTGCAAGCACCTCAAACCTGTTTGACAACTGCAAAGGCTGAGACTCCTCCACTACTCTCTGCTCAGTCCTTTAACCTGCCTCACTCACACTCACACCCACCTGTCCCTCATCGCTGACCAAAACAGACGACCCAAATTTAAGGGGTGTGAGCGTCTCCTGGTACCAAATGTCCAGGTATTTCTCCCTGTCCCTGATGTTGATAGGGTCTGCAGTTCGGCTTCCAGATCAATAATCCTTATCCGGAATTCCCCTTGCTGCTTACACTTTCTGTATTTGTCCTGGATCATGTTGGTATCCAGGAGATCCTAAATTCTACAGCTGCAACACAACACCTGTCCTGTCATTGTTGCTTATGTTACATAGTTAATTTAACAATATAACAATATTAGGCAGGAACTGAAGAATTTAGATTGGGGGCAGCTATTTGAGGGTAAATCAACATCTGACATGTGGGAGTCTTTCAAATGTCAGTTGATTAGAATCCAGGACCAGCATGTTCCTGTGAGGAAGAAGGATAAGTTTGGCAAGTTTCGGGAACCTTGAATAACGAGGGATATTGTGAGCCTAGTCAAAAAGAAAAAGGAAGCATTCGGAAGGGCTAGAAGGCGAGGAACTGACGAATCCTTTGAGGAATACAAAGACAGTAGGAAGGAACTTAAACAAGGAGTCAGGAGGGCTAAAAGGGGTCATGAAAAGTCATTGGCAAACAGGATTAAGGATACCCCAAGGTTTTTTGTACGCATATAAAGAGCAAGAGGGTAACTAGGGAAAGGGTTGGCCCACTCAAGGACAGAGAAGGGAATCTATGTGTGGAGCCAGAGGAAATGGGCGAGGTACTAAATGAGTACTTTGCATCAGTATTCACCAAAGAGAAGGACTTGGTGGACGTTGAGCCTAAGGAAGGGAGTGTAGATAATCTGGGTCATGTCGTTATCAAAAAGGAGGTGGTGTTGGGTGTCTTGCAAAGCATTAAGGTAGATAAGTTCCCAGGGCCTGATGGGATCTACCCCAGAATACTAAGGGAGGCAAAGGAAGAAATTGCTGGGGCCTTGACAGAAATCTTTGCATCCTCATTGGCTACAGGTGAGGTCCCAGAGGACTGGAGAATAGCCAATGTTGTTCCTTTGTTTAAGAAGGGTAGCAAGGATAATCCAGGAAATTATAGGCCGGTGAGCCTTCCGTCAGTGGTAGGGAAATTATTGGAGAGAATTCTTCATGACAAGATTTACTCCCATTTGGAAACAAACAAACTTATTAGCAAGGGGCAGCATGGTTTTGTGAAGGGGAGGTCGTGTCTCACTAACTTGATCGTGTTTTTTGAGGAAGTGACAAAGATGATTGATGAAGGAAGGGCAGTGGATGTTATCTATATGGACTTCAGTAAAGCCTTTGACAAGGTCCCTCATGGCAGACTGGTACAAAAGGTGAAGTCACACGGGATCAGAGGTGAGCTGGCAAGATGGACATAGAACTGGCTCAGTCAGAGAAGACAGAGGGTAGTAGTGAAAGGGTGCTTTTCTGAATGGAGGGATGTGACTAGTTGTGTTCCGCAGGGATCAGTGCTGGGACCTTTGCTCTTTGTAGTACATATAAATGATTTGGAGGAAAATGTAGCTGGTCTGATTAGTAAGATTGCGGACGACACAAAGGTTGGTCGAGTTGCGGATAGTGATGAGGATTGTCAGAGGATACAGCAGGATATAGATCGGTTGGAGACTTGGGAGGAGAAATGGCAGATGGAGTTTAATCCGGACAAATGTGAGGTAATGCATTTTGGAAGATCTAATACAGGTGGGAAGTATACAGTAAATGGCAGAACCCTTAGGAGTATTGACAGGCAGAGAGATCTGGGCGTACAGGTCCACAGGTCATTGAAAGTGGCAACGCAGGTGGATAAGGTAGTCAAGAAAGCATACGGCATGCGTGCCTTCATCGGTCGGGGCATAGAGTATAAAAATTGGCAAGTCATGCTGCAGTTGTACAGAACTTTAGTTAGGCCGCGTGCAATTCTTGTCACCACACTACCAGAAAGACGTGGAGGCTTTGGAGAGGGTACAGAAGAGGTTTACCAGGATGTTGCCTGGTCTGGAGGGCATTAGCTATGAGGAGAGGTTGGATAAACTCGGATTGTTTTCACTGGAACAACGGAGGTGGAGTGGTGACATGATAGAGGTTTACAAAGTTATGAGCGGCATGGACAGAGTGGATAGTCAGAAGCTTTTTTCCAGGGTGGAAGAGTCAGTTACTAGGGGACATAGGTTGAAGGTGCGAGGGGCAAAGTTTAGAGGGGATGTGCGAAGCAAGTTTTTTGACACAGAGGGTGGCGAGTGCCTGGAAATTGCTGCCAGGGGAGGTGGTGGAAGCAGATACGATAGCGACGTTTAAGAGACATCTTGACAAGTACATGAATAGGATGGGAATAGAGGGATTCGGTCCCCAGAAATGCAGAAAGATTTAGTTTAGGCAGGCATCAAGATCGGCTCAGGCTTGGAGGGCCGAATGGCTTGTTCCTGTGCTGGACTGTTGTTTGTTCTTTGTAATTTAATTACTTTCTTAATTAACTTAGAATAATTCTACAATTCCTACAATTTACTATGTTTATTAAATGCTAGCATCACCTAAGAGTTATACATTTCTTAATTACACAAGCATTTGTTTTAGGTATTTATTCTGAACACAAGAAATAGCAGAAGTGGACCATATGGCCCATCGAGCCTGCTCGGCCATTCAATCCAGTCATGGCTGATCTTGGGCTTCAATTCCACGTTCCTGACAGCTCCCTATACCCCTTGATTTTCTGAGAGACAAAAAATCTATCTATCCCAGCCTTAAATGATGGAGCATCTACAACCCTCTGGGGTAGAAAATTCCAAAAATTCACAGCCCTTTGAGTGTAGTAATTTCTCCTCATTTCAGTCCTGAATGATTGACCGCTTATCTTGAGACTGTGTCCCTGTGTTCTAGATTCCCTGACCAGTGGGAACAATCTCTCAGCTTCGATCCCATCAAGCCCTTTCAGAATCTTGCATGTCTCAATTAGATAGCCTCTCAATTCTTCTCAGCTCGAGAGAATACCAGCCCAATTTACTCAGTCTCTCATCATAGGACAACCCCTCATCCCAAGGACCAATTTAGTAAATCTTCACTGCACTGCCTCCAGTGCAAGTCTAAGGTTTCTTAAACGTTGAGACCAAAACTGAACACAGTATTCCACATGCGGTCTCACCAAAGCCCTGTACAGTTTTTTTTTATTCATTCATGGGATGTGGGCATCGCTGGCCAGGCCAGCACTTATTGCCCATCCCTAATTGCCCTTGAGAAGGTGGTGGTGAGCTGCCTTCTTGAATCGCTGCAGTCCATGTGGGGTAGGTTTACCCACAGTGCTGTTAGGAAGGGAGTTCCAGGATTTTGACCCAGCGACAGTGAAGGAACGGCGATATAGTTCCAAGCCAGGATGGTGTGACTTGGAGGGGAACTTGCAGGTGGTGGTGTTCCCATGTATTTGCTGCCCTTGTCCTTCTAGTTGGTAGAGGTTGTGGGTTTGGAAGGTGCTGTCTAAGGAGCCTTAGTGCATTGCTGCAATGCATCTTGTAGATGGTACACACTGCTGCCACTGTGCGTCGGTGGTGGAGGGACTGAATGTTTGTAGATGGGGTGCCAATCAAGTGGGCTGCTTTGTCCTGGATGGTGTCGAGCTTCTTGAGTGTTGTTGGAGCTGCACCCATCCAGGCAAGTGGGGAGTATTCCATCAGACTCCTGACTTGTGCCTTGTAGATGGTGGACAGGTTTTGGGGAGTCAGGAGGTGAGTTACTCGCATCAGGACTCCTAGCCTCTGACCTGCTCTTGTCGCCACAGTATTTATATGGCTACTCCAGTTCAGTTTCTGGTCAATGATAACCCCTAGGATTCAGTGATGGTAATGCTGTTGAATGTCATGGGGAGATGGTTAGATTCTCTCTTGTTGGAGATGGTCATTGCATGGCACTTGTGTGGCGCGAATGTTACTTGCCACTCATCAGCCCAAGCCTGGATATTGTCCAGGTTATGCTGCATTTCTACACGGACTGCTTCAGTATCTGAGGAGTCAGGGATGGTGCTGAACATTGTGCAATCATCAGCGAACATCCCCACTTCTGACCTTATGATTGAAGGACGGTCATTGATGAAGCAGCTGAAGATGGTTGGGCCTAGGACACTACCCTGAGGAACTCCTGCAGTGATGTCCTGGAGCTCAGATGATTGACCTCCAACAACCACAACCATCTTCCTTTGCGCTAGGTATGACTCCAGCCAGTGGAGGGTTTTCCCCCTGATTTCCATTGACCTCAGTTTTGCTGGGGCTCCTTGATACCGTACTCGGTCCAATGCTGCCTTGATGTCAAGGGCAGTCACTCTCACCTCACCTCGAGTTCAGCCCTTTTGTCCATTTTGGAACCAAGGCTGAAATGAGGTCAGGAGCTGAGTGACCCTGCGGAACCCAAACTGAGTATTACTGAGCAGGTTATTGCTAAGCAAGTGCTGTTTGATGGCACTGTTGATGACAACTTCCATCACTTTACTGATGATAGAGAGTAGGCTGATGGGGCAGTAATTGGCCGGGTTGGATTTGTCCTGCTGTTCGTGTACAGGACATACCAGGGCAATTTTCCACATTGCAGGGTAGATGCCAGTGTTGTAGCTGTACTGGAACAGCTTGGCTAGGGGCACGGCAAGTCCTGGAGCACAGGTCTTCAGTACGATTGCCGGAATATTGTCAGGGCCCATAGCTTTTGCAGTGTCCAGTGCCTTCAGTCGTTTCTTGATATCACGCAGAGTGAATTGAATTGGCTGAAGTCTGGCATCTGTGATGCTGGGGACTTCAGGAGGAGGCCGAGATGGATCATCAACTCGGCACTTCTGGCTGAAGATTGCTGCAAGTGCTTCAGCCTTATCTTTCGCACTGATGTGCTGGGCTCCCCCATCATTGAGGATGGGGATATTTGTGGAGCCACCTCCTCCAGTTAGTCGTTTAATTGTCCACCACCATTCACGGCTGGATGTGCCAGGACTGCAGAGCTTAGATCTAATTCGATGGTTATGGGATCGCTTAGCTCTGTCTATCACATGCTGCTTCCGCAGTTTGGCACGCAGATAGTCCCGTGTTGTAGCTTCACCAGGTTGACACCTCATTTTGAGGTATGCCTGGTGCTGCTCCTGGCATGCCCTCCTGCATTCTTCATTGAACCAGGGTTGGGCTCCTGGATTGATAGTAATGGTAGAGTGGGGGATATGCCGGGCCATGAGCTTACAGATTGTGCTCGAGTACAATTCTGCTGCTGCTGATGGCCCACAGCGCCTCATGGATGCGCAGTTTTGCATTGCTAGATCTGTTCGAAATCTATCCCATTTAACACGGTGATAGTGCCACACAACACGATTGAGGGTATCCTCAATGTGAAGGCGGGACTTCGTCTCCACAAGGACTGTGCGGTGGTCACTCCTACCAATACAGTCATGGACAGAAGCATCTGCACCAGGCAGATTGGTGAGGACTAGGTCAAGTATGTTTTTCCCTCGTGTTGGTTCCCCCACCACCTGCCGCAGACCCAGTCTAGCAGCTATGTCCTTTAGGACTTGGCCAGCTCGGTCAGTAGTGGTGCTACCGAGCCACTCTTGGTGATGGACATTGAAGTCCCCCATCCAGAGTACATTTTGTGCCCTTGCCACCCTCAGTGCTTCCTCCAAGTGGTGTTCAACATGGAGGAGTACTGAGTCATCAGCTGAAGGAGGGCGGTAGGTGGTAGTCAGTAGGAGGTTACCTTGCCCATGTTTGACCTGATGCCATGAGACTTCATGGGGTCTGGAGTCGATGTTGACGACTCCCAGGGCAACTCCCTCCCAACTGTAGACCACTGTGCCACCACCTCTGGTGGGTCTGTCCTGCCGGTGGAACAGGACATACCCAGGGATAGTGATTGCAGTGTCTGGGACATTGTTTGTAAAGTATGATTCTGAGAGTATGACTACGTCAGGCTGTTGCTTGACTAATCTGTGGGACAGCTCTCCCAACTTTGGCACAAGCCCCCAGATGTTAGTAAGGAGGACTTTGCAGGGTCGACAGGGCTGGGTTTGCCGTTATTGTTTCCAGTGCCTAGGTCGATGCCGGGTGGTCTGTCCAGTTTCACTCCTTTTTATTAACTTCGTAGCGGTTAGGTACAACTGAGTGGCTTGCTCGGCCATTTCAGAGGGCATGCAAGAGTTAACCACATTGCTGTGGGTCTGGAGTCACGTGTAGGCCAGACCAGGTAAGGACAGCAGATTTCCTTCCCTAAAGGACATTTGTGAACCAGATGGGTTTTTACAACAATCGACAATGGTTTTATGTCCATCATGAGACTAGCTTTTAATTCCAGATTTATTAATTAAATTCAAATTCTACCTTCTGCTGTGGTGGGATTCGAACTCATGTTCCCAGAGAAAGACCCTGGGTCTTTGGGTTACTCGTCCAGTGATACCACTACGCCACCGCCTACCCAGTTTTACTCAGTTTTACGAAGACTTCTTTCTTCCTGTACTCCAATCCCCTTGCAATAAAAGTCAACATGGCATTTGCCTTCCGAATCGCCTGCTGCACCTGTATGTTAACTTTGTGTGTTCCTTGTATGAGTACCCCCAAGTCTCTCTGAACATCAACACTTACCAGTTTCATACCTTTTAAAAAATATTCTTTTCTATTTTTATGACCAAAGTGAACAACTTCACACTTCCCTAAATTATACTCCATTTGCCATCTTGTTGCCCACTCTATATCTCCTTGCAGCCTCTCCACATCCTCCCCGCAGCTTAACTTTCCTCCGAGCTTTGTATCGTCAGCAAACTTAGATACATTATCCTCTGTCTCTTCATCCAAGTCATTAATATAGAGTGTGAATTGCTGACGTCCCAGCACTGATCCTTGCGGCACCCCACTGTTCACTGCCTGCCAACTTGAAAATGCCCTATTTATGCTGACTCACTGCTTCCTGTCTGTTAACCAGTCGAAGTTTTACTTTTTTATTTGTAGATCTTCCCAACCAACCAGCTCCCTCCACTGCACCAAAGAACCAAATACTGGAGGGTGAAAAAGTAGTAAAAAGGAGTATCTCCTTCCTGCCTCACCAAACTCGTATCTGCTTACAATCTGCACTCCATTTGCAAGCTGGACCCAGAACTCTGCATTTTACAACATTTGAAGTTCAAACTGCAGCAATCAGATTAGACTAGTTAGCCACTAAACTAATCAACTGCTCTGCAGTACAGCATGTTAATCCCTGCCTAAGGCTGGAAGAAATTAACTTGACTTTCTTAACTTACTTAACTTTATTTAGACAGTAAATACCAGTTGAATGCTAACAGACCAGATTTTTAGAAAGACACGGACACTTAAAAATCCCCACCCACCAAACTCGTATCTGCACACAGCTTACAATCTGCACTCCGATGTGGCAGGACTGCAGTGCTTTGATCTGATCCGTTGGTTGTGGGATCACTTAGCTCTGTCTATTGCATGCTGCTTCCGCTGTTTAGCATGCATGGAGTCCTGTATTGTAACTTCACCAGGTTGGCATCTCATTTTTAGGGATGCCTGGTGCTGCTCTGTGCACGTCCACCTGCACTCTTCACTGAACCAGGGTTGATCCCCCGGCTTGATGGTAATGGTCGAGCGAGGGATATGTCAGGTTACAGATTGTGGTTGAACACAGTTCTGCTGTGGCTGATGACCCTCAGTGCCTCATGGATCCCAAGTTTTGAGCTGCTAGATCTGTTCTGAATCTATTGCATTTAGCAGGATGGTATTGCCACACGACAAGATGGAGCGTATCCTCAATGTGAATACGGACTTTATCTCTGCAAGGACCGTGCGGTGGTCATTCCTACCAATGTTGTCATAGACAGATCTCCGACAGGTCGATTGATGAAAGAGAGGTCAAATAGGTTTTTCCCTCTTGTTGGTTCTCACCACCTGCCACAGACCCAGTCTGGCAGATATGTCCTTCACAACTCACCCAGCTCAGTCAGCAGTGGTGCTACCAAGCCATTCTTGATGACCAAGCCCCGCAGAGTACATTCTGTACCCTTGCTACCCTCGGTGCTTCTTCCAAGTGGTGTTCAAATGGAGGAGTACTGTTTTATCAGCTTGGGTGGGGTGGGGTTGGGCTGGGGCGGGGGGGTGGTAGGAGGTGGTAATCAGCAGGAGGTTTCCTTGGCATGTTTAACCTAATGCCATGAAACCTCATGGAGTCCAGAGTCAATACTGAGAACTCCCAGGGAAACTCCCTCCCAACTGTATACCACTGTGCCGCCACCTCTGCTGGATCTGTTGACAGTGGGACGTGACATACCCAAGGATGGTGATAGAGGAGTCTGGGACATTGGCTTTCAGGTATGATTCGGTGAGTATGAGTATTTCCAGTGTTTGCTTGACTCGCCTATAGAACAACTCTGCCAGTTTTTGGCACAAGTCCCCAGATGTTAGTGAGAAGGACTTTGCAGGATTGCCTGGGGAGGGTGTGACTGTCGTTTCCAGTGCCTTGATCAATGGCTAGATCGATGCTAGGTGGTCCATCTGGTATAATTCTTTTTCAATTTTTCTGTAGCTGTTTGATACAACTGAGTAGCTTGCTAGGCCATTTCAGAGGGCAGTTAAGAGTCAACCATATCGCTGTGGGTCTGGAATCACATGTCGGCCAGGGCGGGTGAGGACAGCAAATTTCCTTCCCTAAAGGATATTAATTTCTATAATTCGGTAGTTCATGATCACCATGACTGTAGCGAGCTTTTAATTCCAGATTTATTAGTTAATTGAATTTAAATTCCACCAGCTGCCATGTTGAGGGGGCTAGCATTTGAAGAATTAATACCTGTATTACAACAAATTTACATTCCTTTGAGGCACAAACACCCAGCAGGAAAGGTGATCCAACCATGGCTAACAAGAGAAGTTAAAGATTGCATTAGGTCAAAGGAAGATGCTTATATGGTTGCCTAAAAAGTAGTAAGCCCGAGGATTGGAGCATTTTAGAATTCAGCAAAGGAGGACCAAGAAACTGATAAAGAAAGGGAAAACAGAATATGAAAGTAAACTAACGAGAAACATAAAAATGGACTGTGAAAGCTTTTACAGGTGTGTGAAAAGGAAAAGATTAGCAAAGACAAATGTGGGCCCACTACAGGCAGAGACAGAAGAATTTATAATGGGAATAAGGAAATGGCAGAGAAATTAAACAAATACTTTGTGTATGTTTTCATGGAAGAAGATACAAAAAACCTTCCAGGAATATTAGAGAACCAAGGGACTGGCAAGAATGAGGAACTGAAAGAAATTATCAATAAAAAACTAGTACTGGAGAAATTAATGGGACTGAAACTCGATAAATCCCCTGGACCTGATGATCTACATCCCAGAGTGTTGAAAGAGGTGGCTGTCAAGATAGTGGATGCATTGGTGGTCATCTTCCAAAATTCTATAGACTCTGGAACAGTTCTTGCAGATTGGAAGGTAGCAAATGTAACCCCACTATTTAAGAAAAGAGGAAGAGAGAAAAACGGGGAACTACAGACCAATTAGCCTGACATCAGTAATAGGGAAAATGTTAGAATCTATTATAAAGGATGTGATAACAGGACACTGAGAAAATAATGGTGGGACTGGGCAGAGTCAACATGGATTTATGAAAGGGAAAACATGTTTGACAAACCTGTTAGAGTTTTTGAGGATGTAACTAGCAGAATAGATCATGGGGATCCAGTGGATATGGATTTTCAGAAGGCTTTCAATAAGGGCTCACACAGGAGGTTAGTCGGCAAAAATTGAAGTGCATGGGATTAGGGGTAATATATTGGCATGGATTGAGAATTGGTCAACAGACAGAAAACAGAGAATAGAAATAAACGGGTCATTCTCAGAGTGGCTGCCTGTGTGGATCCCAGCTATTCACAATCTACATCGATAATCTGCATGTGGGGACCAAATGTAATATTTTCACATTTGCTGATGACACAAAACTAGGTGGGGATGTGAGTTGTGAGGAGGATACAAAGAGGCTTCAAGGGGATTTAAACAAGTTAATTGAGTGGGCAAGAACATTGCAAATGGAATATAATGTGGAAAAATATGAAGTTATCCACTTTGCTAGGAAAAACAGAAAGGCAGAGTATTTCTTTAATGGAGAGAGACTGGGAAGTGTTGATGTCCAAAGGGAACTGGATGTCCTTTTTCATAAGACACTGAAAGTTAATGTGCAGGTGCCGCAAGCAATTAGGAAAGCAAATGGTATGTTGGCCTTTATTGCAAGGGGATTTGAGTCCAGGAGTAAAGAAGTCTTGTTGCAGTTGTATAGAGCTTGGTGAGACCGCAGCTGGAGTACAGTGTACAGTTTTGGTCTCCTTACTTAAGGAAGGATATACTTGCCATAGAGGGAGTCCATCAAAGGTTCACCAAACATATCCCAGAGATGGAGGGCTTGTCCTGAGGAGAGATTGAGGAGACTGTCTCTACATTCTCGAGTTTAGACAAATGAGAGGTGAGCTCATTGAAGCATACAAAATTCTTACAGGGCTCCAAAGGGTAGATGCAAGAAGGATGTTACCCCTGGCTGATGAGCGGGTGGGGGGGGTTCTAGAACCAGGGGACAGAGTCTCAGAATAAGAGGTAGACCATTTAGGACTGAGATGAGGAAGAATTTCTTCAGAGGGTGGTGAATCTTTGGAATTCTCTACCCCAGAGGGCTGTGGAGGCTCAGTCATTGAGTCTTTTCAAGACAGAGAGCGATAGATTTCTAGATATTGAAGGTATCAAGGGACATGGGAATAGTGTGAATGGCACTGAGGTAGATGATCAGCCTTGATCTAGCTTAATTGCGGAGCAGGCTCGAAGGGCTGAATGGCCTACCCCTGCTCCTATTTCCTATGTTCCTACATTCTTATGATTTAAAATCATGTCTCTGGAGCATTAGTCTGGGCCTCTGGATCACTTGTCCAGTAACATCACCACTATGCTATCATCCCCCACTCTATTTCTCTTCCTGTACATGATTTGACTCTAATTCACCCTCCTACTCAGTCATTCCTCTGTTTATTTCCCAATCCCTAAATCTCATCCTCAAATCTGTTGGTCCTGTTGTTCACTCAGGTCCCAGATGCCTTGTTGCCTTGCTACACCATTTTTAGCTCTCACTTCCAGCAAGTTAGAGTACAACATTTTTTTGAGTTGAAGAGCACAGGCAATGGTCTAACTGCATATGCTGTGAGATGCTCCACTCTAGCAAAATCTGGCCCAAGTTCTTCAGAAATCCGAAAGAGGTAGCTAAGAAATTTCCTCAGGTAGAGTTTCCTTTTGCCCAATACAGAATGCACACATCCTTCCCCCCACCACCACCAGGAGCAAACCACAATTATTTAACACCAAAGATCTTAGTTGTGGGATGGCAGAGCAAAGGCTGAGACATCTCCAAGTGTGCACAACTGTACTGATGGGAGTTCGACTAGCAAGAACCATGCACCCTATCAACAATAAATTAATAAAGCACTGACCCAGCAAAAAACACCCTAGCCATTAAGAGTGTTGGTTTACAGGATTATCTGGAACAGAATGGTTAGAATCTCAGCCCCCAGCAAGAGATTTACTCCTCTGATTCCATCAGAGGACCAGGCTGGCTGGCCAACCAACAACTGTTCCCTGGCCTTTTTTGGACCCATCTGGCTCAGGTAAAACATTATGCTGGTCTTCTGCAAAAGAACTGGCTTAGTTCCGAACTTTCGTTGTCACCCACATCTCTTTGCAAACACCCTGATCACAAAACAGCCCCTTACTTACTTCCATCCACCCCAACAAGGTTAGACGCTTCCCAGTACTGACAGACTGAGAAGATTGTGGGGGGTGGGGGGGGGGGGGGAGTCCTGTCAATGGTTCATGTCTTGCATTTTTAATCAACTTTAACTTTACAGAACAAGCCTTAATTGAAGACCAATCCCTGACTTCAGATGAGCTAATCCTAAAAGAAGCTTTCCATCTGTGTTTGTTTGTTTCAGAGTCAACAATACACTACTTATGCTGAAAACTGAAGTCATGAGATTATCACCTGCTGGTTTATAAAACAACTCCATTTATTTCTCAAGAGATCTCAAGAACCAGAAGACAAAAATATGCAGGGCCTCCAACATCCAGGATGCCTCCTTCTCACCTCCTAACTCCAATATAAAATAAAAATAACAGAATCACAGAATTGTTACAGTGCAGAAGGAGGCCATTCAGCCCCTCGTGTAATAAAGGGAAAGATTTGTTTTTTCTAAAATAGTGAAAGCACTTTTTTTTGGCTTTCAGATTTAATCTTTCATTTTGCTGTGCCTGAGTGATAACCAGTTAGGTTGAAAGGAGAAACAAACTGTTTAAAAGGACAAGGCACTGGAACTTTAGCAGTGGTGCCTACCTGCCCATTCAAACTGCTTACCAATTGTTCTGGTCTGAAGCCACCTCTTTTGGCAGGTTTCACTAAGTTAGAATTGATTCCGAAATGGCTAATTCAGATTATTAATAATAGAAGAATGGATCAATTTTTAGCAGATTTCCTCCAGGGTTGTTGAAAGAAACTTTGAATAAAACATCCTCTCCTTAAAAATATGTTTTTACTGCAATGAAAGCAACCAAAGAGCCAAGACTGCTGTGGCATACACAAGGGAGGCAGGGAGGACAGGGTTGGAGGGAAAGTACTTTTCAGTGATGTCCATCTACCCTCAGTATTAATGTTGCTTTCCTATCAGAAAACTTGAATTGTCTAAATATTAAATTAACTCAATGCTTTAAAAAAAATACTACAGTTTTATAGTCTATTCATTGATCTGTAAACAAAAAAGTAAATGACATGTTATTTAATATCTCTCTATCACTTGTTAAATTTAGAGCCTAACCTTCAATTTACTGTAGGAGACATAACTGAATAGCAAGCAGAGTGCCTAAGACACCTCCTTCCAAAAATGGCCTCAGTATTTTACACTGATCTGCACTGAATTGTTTGTGCGATATAATCTATTGACTGGCAAAGTTAGCCACAATGAGTGAAAAGGCAATGCATGAAGTAGTAAAGATACAACTTCCCTTTTGCAGATATGTTACAAACTGCATTCTTCATAACACAACACCAAGCAGCTCAGGATTTACAAATTGTTCATAAATTTATAAATCAAGTTGAAGATCTGTTTAATTTTCTGTATTCACAAAACACAAGAAAAATGAAGTACTGTACTCCCTTGAAATTTCTCCTAAACATCTTTAAATCCGATGAGAATCCAGCTTGATGAAAATAAAATCCCTATTAGCACACTTACAATAGCACATCTAAAATAATTTTAAAAATGTATGCAAGTTATAAAATGCCCACCCATAAAATTCTCCTCTGCCAAGACCACTCACAGTTCCAGGATTATCCTGGAAAACAAAGATAATCTCGGCTTCTTTTCTCCCTTGCCAATTGTCTGATTAAACCCCTTTCAAACATACGAATTAGGAGCAAGAGTAGGCCACTCGGCCCTTCAAGCTTCGCCGCCATTCAATAAGTTCATAGCTGAACTGTTTACTCCACACTTCCACCTCCTGATAACCTTCCACCCCTTGCTTATCATTTTTTCTCGCCTGCTGTTAAGTGCCAGGTGCTCATGGCTCCAAGATCAAGACCATTCATTCAGCTGCTTTAGTTGCATCCTACCTCATCCCCGAGCCCATCAAACCAAACTTCTACAAAAGGTTCTCCCCAACCTAGCTCTGAACCTCCATCTTTCTGTAGCTTCACTCCCATCACCTCTCATTTCCCTCTGTGAACTCATCCTGTCTATGATGCTCAGCTTCAGTTCTCTTGACCCCATTTCCACTAAATTGCTGACCACTCAACTTCTCTTCCTAGCTGCCATGTAAGCTGATACTGTAAGTGGTTCCTTCTGCTCAGGTACTGTCCATCTCCCTTTCAAAACCATCCTCATCACCCTCTCCACAAGCTACCATACGCCTACTTCCCTCTACTGTTTTCCCTTACTCCCTATCTATCTATCTATCCAATCATAGCCAGAGCTTCTATTGCTCTCCTCACTTACAAACCTGCCGCAGGGGACAGCATAAAATTTCACCCCATAAGTCTGACCCTAGTAAAACCACCTGGGCCTACCTTTGTTCTCGGTGTTAAAAATTGCAACTCAAATTTGCAATTTGGAGCCCCTATCTTCCTGTTTACAATCAGAGTCTGGGAGAGTGAAACCCATTGTCCTTTAGGTTATTACAACCTTGCACCCCGCTTTCAAAAGGGTCTTTAATCTGGGTTCCTTTTCTCATGGTAACCAAGACCCATGGCTTGTCTCTGGGCAGATTTTGTGTGAGGTCACCTGTTTTCTCTGAATGCCCATTTTACACTGGATTAAAGATCACAGTTTTTAAAACATAACCATACTACAAAGTCCACTGTTCATATCAACTGTCTTTTCTTACCACCCCTGCACTGTTAACTTCTGGAGTCCCTTAACTGTCTGTACCCATAGCTCCGTCCTCTTTTTCATCTATAATACTGCCCCTCAGTGGAATATAAAGAAGATACGGGGCTGAATTTTGCCACGGAAGCAAGAAACAGGAGCTGTGTTTGTTTTTGGGTGCAAAACTGATTAAAGTTCGGATTTTCACATGGGGAAGTCCTTACATTGGTTTTCTGTCTACTTCAAGCTAGTGAGGGCGGGAACAGAGGCAGATCAGATGAAGTGTGGGGTTCATTTAAACTCCCAGAACAGCCATCACTGAGGCTGTTATTTATCCTGAGGGAGAGATCTGCGGTTTGTGCCAAAGCCTTCCACTGCACCAGAGGGAAGCAAGATATCACAAGGGAGTTGGAGGCCTGACACCCGGGCAGGGCACACCCTTGCTTCATCAATACTGGCCTGGATCTATTGCCGGTGGTCATGAGGAGAGGAGGGAGGTCCTCTTCCCAGAAGGTGGCAGGAGGCGGCCAGCTCGTTGTGCAGCAGCGGCAGGGTCAATGTCACCTCCCTCTGCTTCCTCCTCCTCTCTCAACTTATTCCCCTGCTCCTCCCCTGATGAGCTGTCTCCTTCCAGGGCCTCGTTTGTTGATGATTGGGAGTAGACTGCTAGGGCGATAATTGGCCGGATTGGCTTTAGTTTAGTTTAGAGATACAGCACTGAAACAGGCCCTTCGGCCCACCGAGTCTGTGCTGACCATCAACCACCCATTTATACTAATGCTACACTAATTCCATATTCCTACCACATCCCCACCTGTCCCTATATTTTCCCTACCACCTACCTATACTAAGGTAAATTGGCCATTAGCAATTGCCCCATCAACCTGCAAGTCTTTGGCATGTGGGAGGAGACCGGAGCATCCGGAGGAAACCCACGCAGACACGGAGAACTTGCAAACTCCACACAGGCAGTACCCGGAATTGAACCCGGGTCGCTGGAGCTGTGAAGCTGCGGTGCGAACCACTGCGCCACCCCTGAAACAGGCCCTTCGGCCCACCGAGTCTGTGCCGCCCATTAACCACCCATTTATACTAATCCTACACTAATCCCATATTCCTACCACATCCTCACCTGTCCCTATATTCCCCTACCACCTACCTATACTAGTGGCAATTTATTATGGCCAATTCACCTATCGAACCTGCAAGTCTTTTGGCTGTGGGAGGAAACCGGAGCACCCGGAGGAAACCCACGCAGACACAGGGAGAACTTGCAAACTCCACACAGGCAGCACCCAGAATTGAACCCGGGTCGCTGGAGCTGTGAGGCTGCGGTGCTAACCACTGCGCCGCATTTTGTGCACAGGACGTACCTGGACAATTTTCCACGTTGCTTAGTAGATGCCAGTTTTGTAGCTTTACTGGAACAGCTTGGCTAGGGGTGGGGCTGGTTCTGGAGCACAAGTTTTCAGTACTATTGCCAGAATCTTGTCAGGGCCCATAGCCTTTGCAGTATCCAGTGGTGTCAGATTCCACATTTACACGATGACACCTAGCTCTACTTCACCACCTCTCTCAGCCCCTCCACTGCTTCTGTGTTGCCATACTGATGACATCCAATCCTAGATGAGCTGCAATTTCCTCCAGTCAAACAGTAGAAAGACCAAAAACATTTCCTGCAGCTCCACCACAAGCTGTGTATTACTTGCCAGTGATGTCATCATGCTTCCCGCCATGGTCTGAGGTTTAAGCCTACTATTCGTTTGCAATCTGACCCTGAGTTGAGTTTCAGGTCTCATATTCTCTCAGAGACTACCTGTTTCCACCTTCAATACATCTCTCATCCCATCCAGACCTCAGTCTATCTGCTGTTGAAACCCTCATTCAAGCCTTTGTCATCTCTCGACTCGATTATTCCAATGCCCTCCTGGCTGGCCTTCCATTCTCCATAAAGTTAAGCTCATTGCCTGACCTCTCCTTATCTACATAACCACTGCCAACCCTACAACACTCTGAGAACTCATTCCTCCAAATGGCATCTTCTACATCCCCCACTACTTCGCCATATCATTGTTGGCCTTCAGACATCTTGGGCCTAAGCTCTGGAATTCCTTCCCCACACCTCTCAACCTCTCTCTTCTTTCAGACCCTCCATAAAACTTAAAACTATTTTTGTCTAATCACATTACGCTGTATAAATGCAATTGTTACTTTAACAAAAATGTTTGGGTCAATTACTTACAGTTTCGCTTCTGTTGGTAGTTTCTTCAAAGTCTTTCACACCCATTATTCCCTTAAGGCATAAAGCCTTGCAGCCCACAAAACCCATTTGGCAATCAAAGAAAAGCTCTCCCATCATCAGCACCTTAACAAAAACAGTATGAATTATTAAAGCAATTTATGCTACACGTATAACCATGAAAAATCCTTAACTTACTCCTCTAAAACCTATTAAAAAGTGAATTAGTGTAAATTTACAAATAGCTTTTTTATAGTTGAAATGTAAAAACAAAAGTTAACAGAAATCACAATAGTTCGCTGTACAACTTAAATAAGCAAATTGCAAGTTACATATTTCACAATAAAAAGTTAGGTGTTGCCCTCAAAGTAATTATTTTTCAACTCAATAACAAATTGATGGACATTTTACAAACAATTAATGATTTTACTCAGCTCCCTTTTCCTGATAATCAGGAATATAAAAATTAAATTACTAACAAAATGCTGCTTCAAAATGATATCCATGAAGGGTTTCAGCATCAGACTCCTCCAGGTTACTGGGTGATGTGGGAAGTTGTGAACTGACAGGATTAATCTCTCTCTCTTTTGAAAGATAGTTCCTGGGAAGACTGTCCTTCATAGGAACAGCTGGCACTTCATCAAATCAACACCAAAGTAGTAAATTTATGACCAGATCTACTGTCAAACCAGCTATGGCGGTGTAAACAGTTCTATAGTGTTCTTACTTTCTGACACCCAACTAAACATTAGATACAATCCCAGTTAGTATAGAAAATATTTGCTTCTGCACAACTTTGTCTAAGGAAAAGAAAAAAATACTTATTCACACACTGGTTCAAGTCTGTGGTTTTTCACCAAATTTTTTTTCGTTTTTGCTGAAATATTTTGAAGTACACGGTTTAAGGAAAGCAAACCAACATACAATTTTGTTCAGTCATACGGATTTTCACCAATCGGATTCTGCTTTATTGGTTACTCCTTACCCAGTGCTTAAACAGACAATTATTAAATTAGGCACTGTATGAATTTTGAACAAAAGCAACACAAAGTGTGCAGAAACTCAATGCAATAAGAACTTGTGTTTTCCACAATACATAAATAGACTGGGAATGACCATAATTTTTTTTTCAAACTCTGCTTCATTACGGAATTTGAATTCCCGCATAACTATGATCAATGTGAATGCAGACCTAGTTTTAAAGCCAGTTTTCTACCTTCCTTATCTCAATTTCTAATGGAAATGTGCTGTTAGGTAGAGTAATGACTTCAGTTTTGGCTATTCCTCACACATATTACTGCCAATTGAGATCAGCACACATACTTTTAATGGAAACAATAGACTGTATTTGGCACATACTTATTTTCATGAAGAGATTTCTACATATTTGTCTGTTCATAATATGGAAGTGCTTCCAAAAAATATTGAGACAATGGTATCAATAGAAGTTAATTTGCATTCTTATATATGTGCTTTAATTTATGAAATTATGGAAAATGATAAAAGTGATGCAAGTTAAAGACATTTTAATAGAAAAACATTTTTCCAATGTAGAGTAATAATGATAAATTAACATATCAATGAGAAGGTGCTATCTCGGGAAGCTTTACTATTACTTTGGGCAATGAATTGAAAAATACCTCAACAGTCGTCCCTTCTTGTTCCCAGCAAAGCACTTCTTTGGATTTTACTTTCTGAGGGCTATAATAGCTGCTCTCTGTTTGCATTTCTGTTAACTGTAACAAAATGACAATACCTCAGTTCAAATAAGTTGCATTTTATCAATAAATAGTCATAACCTGTCATCTCAATACACAAAATTGCTGCAGACAAATTAATCTTCTTGTTTCAACCAAATTCTGTTATTATACAGGAAACAGGTGGAGAAAAACAGCTGCAACTTATTATCCACATCAGGATATAAGGCTCGCTGTTGACTATGGTTTAATCACATCTAGATAATGACATGTATTTTGAACATAAGGTTAATGTTAAACTTCTCATGTTAACAATTTCTTTACAGCTGCTAGTCAAATACCTTCATCATTGTCAAACCTGTATCTATATCTAACTGAACAATTATGCAACTGGATGTGAAAACTAGAAAAAAACAAAACTTGTAGTCCAGCAATTCAAATACCAAATCTTCTTGGGAATGTTTTCACATAGGATGTTAATGTTTTATAATATTTCAAAAATTGAATTGCAGGACCAATGGCATCCAGCTACAAAATAATATCACAATCAATCAGTAAGAAATTTTAGAAGTTGTCAAATTGAATTCAGATTCCAAACCATTACCAATGGTTAACTTACCCGTATCAATTATCTCAATTACACTGTTATGATTGGAAGCAATATTCATTCCTACAGTATGGAAATACCCACAGCTCTCATTACAATTCCATTTCCACTACTCATGTTGTGTAACTCATGTTACACGTTAGCTTTTCATAGCTATGTTAATATGCCGTAAGGTAAAGAGTTATGCAAAACCTGTACTCTTTATTACCTAACCAGCTTCATCTGTCAGCAATTACTTCAGAGGAAAAGCAATTAATTGATTAAAGGAATTCAAAATCTAGAAGTACAATTTCAAGCATTATTCAATCAACAGTAGGATTAATTTGGCATCATGTTATACTGGAATAGTCCCAACAAAATGCAACAATAACGCAGCAACTTGACTCTATTTCTGACCCAATGAATTGTGAACATTTTTACTCGGCAAATAGAACAATTTTAAATAATACTTCTAAAAACTGGCATGATTAAATAAGACTTGGTAATCATACATTGTGAATATTATGCAATTACAGCTGGAATCCTTTAACATGTTAAATGAAAACAGAAGAAAATGCCAAGATAAATTTTTAAATTATTTGAGAAGTCCTGAAATTTGTTCTCAATAAAATACTGTATTTCAATTTAGCTAAATTAGGTTAAAAACGTAATCCGTTCCAAATAATTGCAGTTTGTATTAATACATTCTTTTTAAGCAGCTACTTGTGAAGCTACTGTTCTTGGTTTCTTGTTCCATTTTTGCAAATTAAACAATTCACACTGTAATTCTCTGCTACTTTCTTCAGGAAAGACAGGATAAAATCTGCTGCTACTTAACCTCACTGCTAGACACTTGATTCAAGCTAAGACTGCTGATCAAGACTGTATTTAAATTTTATTTACAAATTAAACATTACCAGTTCTTCATGAAAGTAGCCATGGCTGAAAATGTTAGTGAGGTTAGTCAGTTGAAATCTCAGATGTGGGTTTGAACCCAGGCTAAGAAATAAATATCACCTCAGCACAAGGACTGCAGCAGTTCAAGAAGGTGGTTCACCATCACCTTCTCATGGGCAATTAGAGATGCACAATAAATTTTGGCCTTGCTAGTGATGCCCACAACCCATGAATGAATAAAGAAAGAGCATATTGTGCCCTCACCAGTTAAATACTATAGCAGCATAGGAAATAGGAGGAGTAGACCATTCGGCCCATCATCCATCCACCCCCGGTTAACCGAAGGGTCTGTTCCCTCGGTGACACCCTGGTCCACTCCGCAATCACCCAACACCTCTTCCCATGGCACTTTTTCTCGCAAGTGCAGAAGATGTAATAGCTGCCCTTTTACCTCCTTGCTCTTCACCATCTAAGGCCCCAACCATTTCTTCAAAATTAAACAACTATTTACGTGTATTTCTTTCAACTTAGCATGAAGTATTTGTGGTTTACAATGCGGTCGACTTGACATTCGGGAGACCAAATGCAGATTTGGTGATCGCTTGTGGAACACCTCCGTTCAGTTTGCAAGTATGACCCCAAGCTTCTGGTTGCCTGTCATTTTAATTCTTCACCTTGCGCTCACACTGATCTCTCTGCCCTCAGCCTACTGCAGTGTCCCAACAAAGCTCAACATCAACTCGAGGAAGAATACCTCATCTTTACAGCCTTCAGGATTCAACATTGAATTCAACAATTTCAGACCTTAATCTCTGGCCCATTTTGCTTCTTTTTCTTTGCAGGTTTGAATTTTCTTTCTCAATTTTGCTTTTGGACAGTAGCACACCTGCTCTAGGCACATCTTTTGTTTATTTCCTTGCCCCATCATCACTCCCTTTCTCCTTGAACTTGTCATTTAATCCCTCCTGCATTACACCCTATCTCAGACCTTCCCTTTTGTTATTTTTCCCACCCTTCCCCATTTCACCTGCTGAAACCCTATTAGATTTCTAACTTTTCCCAGTTATGATGAAAGGTCACAGACCTGAAACATTAACTCTGTTTCTCTCTCCACTGACACTGCTGAGTATTTCCAACATTTTCTGTCTGTATTTTAGATTTCCAGCATCCACAGTATTTTGCCCCTGGAATGAAGAAGGAAGTATGCTGGATCTGGTTCTGAAAAATGAAGTGGGTCAAGTGGATCAAGTGTCAGTTAGGGAACATTTAGGGAGCAGTGATCATAAAATCATAAGGTTTAGATTAGCTATGGAAAGGGACAAGGAACAATCTAGAATAAAAATACTTAACTGGATGAGGGCCAATTATGATGGGTTGAGAACAGACCTGTCTCAAGTTAACTGGAATGAAAGATTGGCAGGCAAAACTGTGATGGAAAAATGAGCTGCCTTAAGGAGGAGTTCGGTCTGGTACAAATAAGGTACCTTCTCAAGAGAGGAGAATGTAGGGCAAAAAAAGCCAGAACTCAATGGATAAATAGAGAAAGATGAAGGAGAAAAAGGGTGCTATGACAGATGTCAGGTTGATTATACAAGTAAGAACAAAGCTGATCGTAGAAAATTCAGAGGGGAAGTAAAAAAGAAAATAAAGGAGGCAAAGAGAGAGAGTATGAGAAGAGAATAGCAGCTAACATAAAAGGAAGCCAAAAGTCCTCTATAGGTGTATAAATCGTAAAAAGGTAGCAAGAGGAGGTGTGGAGCTGATTCAGGACCAAAACGTGGATCTATGCATGGAGGCAGAGGGCACGGCTGAGGTGCTAAATGAGTGCTTTGCCTCTGTATCTACAACAAAGATGATGCTGCCAGAGTGATATTGGAGATACTGAACAAGCCAAAAATTGATAAAGAGGAGGTAATAGAAAAGCTGGCTGCACCTAAAGTTGATAAGCAGGCAGGACTGGATGAAATGCATCCGAGGATACGGAGGGAAGTAAGGAAGAACTAAAGAATTGCAAATGTTACACCCTTGTTCAAAAAAGCAGACAAGGATAAACCTAGCAATTACAGGCCAGTCAGTTTCACCTTGGTGGTGGGAAAGCTTTTAGAAACGATAATCCAGGACAAAATTAACAGTACTTGGAAAGTATGGATTGATTAAGGAAAGGTTGGGGGGGAGGGGGAAAGAGAAGCACTCCTGCCCCGTCCTGACCCACAAGCAGTGCTATAAAGAGCCCTCACCTGCTTGATCCAACGACTCCCACCTCCCTTCAGCTGCCAGATTTCCTGAAGGAAAATTCAGCCCTACAGCTCTCAACTGTTCCTGCTTTAATTGGGACGTCCTATCATCAAGCAGCTTTACTCTGAAAACTGGCATAGGTGTGCAACACACAAAAAAAGTAACATTTTCCGACTCTCCAGAAAACCATAAATCCACACGAATTTGAATTTCACCCTTTCAGCACTTTGTGGTCTGAGGTGATTAGGACACTGCATAAGGTAAATCTTCCACCTTAACCGTGAATGGATAGGAAATTTAGCTGATACATCTTGTTAGATGCATGATAATATCTGTGTGATACAACCTTTAATACTCTTTTAAAATATTATTCCTTCTCTTGTTTCTCCAAAGATGCTTTCCTATATCACCCTTCCTCCTCCCTGCATCTTCACAATTGTGAAACTAGGACTTATTGCATCACCTGTTAGTCTTCCCTTCTTTTAAAATCCATGCTTGATGCTGCTTAACTAGTACTTCTTGACTTATGTCTTCTCTTCTACTGTGTTCACCTTTGATGGTCTCCAAGTCTACAGACATTGACCCTTCATCTAGATTGCTCAATGTTAGAAAAAAATTGCAAACCACAACCTACAGGGTGATGATAATAGTTGAGACTATTATACATGAAATGATAGACTTTATAGTGAAACTACGCTCTAACACTCCCACTAGATGAATCAGTGAAGATCCCTGTTGCAGATGGTGGAATATTATTGTTAATTGTTTTCAGCTCTACCAAGATTTTAATTTAAATGATGTCCTGGGTGAACCACAATGTTTATCTTTGTAGCTCCTCCCTTACAATATACTGTAGGTCATTGACATGCATGCAACAGGCCTCCCGGCATGCAACTTTAGTAACTGTTTGCTGAGACATTTGATGGTCCTGGATTACAAGCGGAAGATTTTGTATGCAGGAGTTTGTTTTTATGACATTTTTATTTCTGTTCAGGATGTTATCAGTTCAACATCAGCATCACAATCTGTACTGTTAAAAACATAATTCCAACTCTAACTTTGCACTTTCCAGGTAAACGAGAAATTGAAAAATGGGAAAAGGGGAATAAAACATGACATGCTCCAGTCTGTACCATCATAATATCCCTTAGCATTGCTCCTGTGATCCCTGACCCTAATGGAGGAATTAATTAATTAATATTTAATTGATCATGAACTAATAGCCAGGAGAGTTGCACATGTGGAGATTTGCTGCAAAAAGGTGGAGTGGGTGAGGAAATTGGTGAAAGGGTATACGAGGGAGTGAATGAGGAGAGGATCCTGTACACGACTAAAAGACTACATCAGGAAAAAGTGAATGAGAATGAAGCAAAGGGAATGGGGGTTGGCGTCACATCTTCTACCCAAAGAACAATGGGGGAGTATAACTCTTAATTGGTTTTGTAAACTACTGCTCAAATATTGTAATGTTCAATGGCATTACCATCACTGAATCTCCCACCATCAACATCCTGGGGCTTACCATTGACCAGAAACTTAACTGGACCAGCCATGTAAATACTATGGCTACAAGAGCAGGTCAGAGGCTAGGAATTCTACAGCGAGTGACTCATCTCCTGACAACTCAAAACCTGTCCACCATCTACAAGGCATAAGTCAGGAGTGTGACTGAGTTCTCTCCACTTGCCTGGATGGGTGCAGCTCCAATAACACTTAAGAAGCTCGACACCATCCGGGACAAAGCAGCCCGCTTGATTGGCATCACATCCAGCATCTTAAACATTCACTCCCTTCACCACTGACTCACAGTGGCAGCAGTGTGTACCATCTACAAGATGCCCTGCAGCAACTCACCAAGGCTCCTTCAACAGCACTTTCCAAACACACAACCTCTACCAGCAGATGCATGGGAACACCACCACCTGCAAGTTCCCCTCCATGTCGCACACCATCCTGACTTGGAAATATATTGCTACTCTTTCACTGGCACTGGGTCAAAATCCTGGACCTCCCTCCCTAACATCAATGTGAGGGTACCTACACCACATGGCCTGCAGCAGTTCAGGAAGGCAGCTCACCACCACCTTCTCAAGGGCAATTAGGGATGAGCAATAAATGCTGGCCAAGCCAGCGATGCTCACATCCCAAGAATGAATAAAAGAAAGTTCTTCATTCCGTTTAACTCTCATGTGTCACATAAAGTCATAACTATTATTAATATGGTGTCAGCATCAAACAATTGAACAGAGAATCAAAATTGACTACACTGTGTTATACTCACTTTTCATCATACTAATTTCTATCTTGCTTTTCCATCTTTTTACTCACCTCAGGTTGCGTGTTCCTAGCTTCCAAGGTAGGCAGCACTGTTGCACTTACCTGAGCCCTGGCAGCTCCAGCTGTACCAAGGATAGGCATCAACATGTTGCACCACATGCATTTGACAAAATTATTGGACTCAGTCACAGACATGGGGGCAATTAGTCTGTACATAAAATGTATAGCCAACCTAATGCCATTGTAACACAGTCGAGTTTAAAACACATTTCTCCCATTCAATAAAGTAGCAAAGCAAACAAACGTCAATGAAGAGCATCACAACTTTATTAGCTAACCAACAAGGAAGTTTGTATGCAATGCCAATGCGAATTACTTTTGTTGACAGAATAAAGCTAGCTACACCATGTGCTAATGCGACATTAGCATGTAGGCAGCTCACTCAACCATTATGCACTAAAACCCAGGACTAAGAAGTAACTTTATGGCCAGGATTTTACCCTTGGCAGACGGGAGCCGTCCACCAACTGAACAGTTGGTGGCGAACCCGTTTGCACCTGCCTGGGGATCCGACCCGCATTTTACGGGTCCCCAGCCTTCAACTGTTTTGAGACGGGGCTCCCACCCGCTTGAGGTAGGAAGTCCTGTCTAATAGAGCTACTGGCCAATCAGCGGGCCGGCAGCTCTTAGTCCCAGCAGCGTCACTGGGAGTGGTGGTCACTGCTGGGACTGCAGCCCAGCTTGAAGACGAATACGTCAGGGCTCCGGAACCAAGGTAAGTTTCTGTTGCCTCGCCGGGGGTGATCGGTCGGTCCCCAGCAACGCAAGGGTGGTCGATTGGGGGTATGGGGGGTGTGTTGGGTGCGGTTGGGGCAGCGGGGGCAGCCCTCCGTCAGGCAAAGGGTGCCCGATCATGAGGCCCCTCCCCAAGCCGTCAGAGAGTCACCTGCTTTTAACAGGTGGCTTTTCTCGGGCCTGGGCCTCCCGCCGGACATGGGTAAAATCCCCGTGGTGGCAGGCAGAAGCCCTTAAGTGGCTGTTAAGTGGCTACTTAAGGGCCTTGATTGGCCTGGGGCAGGCGGATTGTTTTTTCGCTGCCGCGTGCCCTGCAGAAAGTGGTGGCGGAGGTGGGAGCGGGTCGGGAAGGGCCCCCCGAGCCTCCCAATCCACTTTATGCCCCCCCGACATCTTCCTGCTCTTTGGGGGGGGGGGGCCGTAAAATTCCGACCTATGTCTTTCAACCAGTAAAATAGCAAATAATTTTCCACACTGGAAAAAACGATTAGCTCGCTGTCCTAGTTAGCTAGAAAGCTAATAATACATTCAACTCACTTTAATATTTTCGAATGTACCTTGCCACCATAGTTGCAAAAAAAAATTCTCTTTCCTAAGCTGGGTTGAATGATCTTTTTTTCAAATTCAATGTCATGATTTTTTCCACGGGTTAGAAAAAGAAGTGAAAAACGTGAACATAGTGAACATTTTGTCTGATTGGATAATAAAGCTGCTTTGGTTCAATGTCATTAAGATGCTACAATAACTGGAAGTGATTAGCAAATTCTGCTACCTTGGGTCCATGATGACAGACAATCGGTTGTCATGCAGACCCCCACCTATCAAAAATGAGGCATATTAATTTTGTCATATGAACATTGATTTTAAACTGTTGCTGGAGTGAAGAAATGATTGTTTGAAGATCACCAGACACTGGGCTGGAAGGACACTCCTTGTGGAGACAAAGGACTACTCCCTGCTCCAATTAACCCCAAATGGATTTTGATCACCAGACATTGAAGGTGTAAGGAAGCACATTCCAGGGCCTGCTAAAATGATACAATCCACAAAGCCAGGACTGGTTAAACCAGCTGGTCACATGACTGACTGGCTGGTCCAGTTTTTTTTGAACTGGCCACAGGACAGTTTGAATTGAGAAGGAAGTGTGCAACTGAACCTGGAGCGAGGAAGCCTCTCTCTCTCTTTCTCCCAAGCCACCGGACCCAAGGAAGGCACATAAACCTCAAGAGTGAAAAGACTCCTACATCAGAATGAGTTGAAGCGTGAACTGGGCCCCAAATTGCATGACTTACTTTGCTATCATGCAGTAATAATCTTTTTCAATTTTCTTCAGTGCTGTATCATTCTATAGTCTACACTTCAAAGACTAAGTACCAGCACCAGAACATTGCTAACATTTAAAAACCAACCCCAGGTTTTTGGTCTCACCATCTTTTCGGATTTTTCTGGTCTGCACAGGAAGGATCTGTGAATGAGTTATGTTTAAATGTTAGGTTTTCAAAACAAAGTGTGCTTTTAAAAAAAACACAAAGGCTGAATCCACTTAGATAAGGGTTTATTTGATAACAGGTCAGGCACTGATAATGATGTGTGTTAAAGCCAGATGTACCAGTGTATAGAATGTTTTGGCTAACAGTTATTTTGAACTGAGATAATAAGAATCAATTGTCTGATCCCAGGTGCATTAAAGCAGGATGGCCTTTTTTTTGGAGCAGGGCAGGGAATCTTTTCCCTAAGCCCATACCCCAAACGGCAGAGGATAATGGCAGGGTTTAACTTATTTGCAGACTGGTGAATCAACGAATGGCGAAGCAGTCAGAAGGACAGTTCTCCCTTGAGCCGGGAACAATGCAAGAAAAAGACAAAGGGACACATGCCCAGTCTGCCATGCAGATATATCTGGGAAAGAAGCCTGCCAGAGTGAGATGAAATCTGACTGATTTCAAGCCTGCACCAGCCAGAAACAAAAGTCCATCCAGAAAAATTTTTAAAAGCCTAATACTGATAGTGATTTTTAAAAATTGTTTCTCTTGTTCTCAGGCAGGGTTCTGTACTTAGTTCAGTGAGACTGGATTGCATCTCTTATTCAACTGCTGCCTGTAAAAAACAGTTAATGTAATAAAACGCCCCAAGACATTTTGCAGGAACACTATAAAATAAAGTATGACACCAAGCCACAAAAGGAGATATCAGTTCAGATGACCAAAAATTTGGTCAAAGATGCAGGTTTCAAGGAGTGTCTTAATGGAGGAATGCGAAGTGGAAAGATGGAGAGGTGTAGGAAAGGTATCCTAGAGCTGGGGCCTAGTTAACTCAAGGCACAGCCAGCAATGTGCAGTGAATCAGAGGAGTGCAGATGTCTTGGAGGGTTGAGGGGCTGGAGGAGATTACAGAGGTAGGGAGAGGTGAGGCCATGGAGAGATTTGAAAAAAAGGATGAGAATTTTAAAAACAAGACACTGCTTGACTGGGAGCCAATGTCAGTTAGCGAGCACAGGAGTGATAAGAAAATGGGACTTGGTGCAAGTTAAGACATGGGCAGCAGAACTGTGGATAACCTCAAGTTTACGGAGAGTAAAATGTGGGAGACCAGCCAGCAGTGCTTTGGAATAGTGAAGTCGAGAGGTAACGCAGACATGAATGAGGGTTTCAGTGCAGGTGAGCTGAGACGGGGCGAAGTTGAGCGACATTATGGAGGTGGAAATAGGCAGCCTTAGTGATGACACGAATAAAGTATTACACCTTTGGAAAGATTGGAAAAGCGCTCAAGGGCACACGCAAAAGGTTTAGATATTTAATGGCACCACAACCAATATTCAGGTGTGAAACAGGTACACAAGCATCCAATATGTCTTGCGGACGCCCGCACAGTCATTACACACCAGAAGTGCTTGTACTGGTGAAGGCAGAAAAACAGGCGTCCCGACCACACATTTAACGAGTATTATGCATTTTGCATGTACAAATAGAATGCCTAAAAGCTATTGGAGGGCCAATATCTAAAACAGAATCAACTGTGTTCAGGGTAGCCCAGTCAACCACATTATCCTCCTCTGGTGCCTCTCCCCTCATCCAGCTGAGTGGTACTCTCCTGAATTAGTTCCATTATACCCTACCCTATCATAGCCAGAACAACTCCAGCAATCACTTCTGTTCCCAATCCATTACCTATGAAGTCCTGGATGCCCCCTCCACTTTCTCATTTGTATGCTGTCCATTGGAACATTGTGATTTTTATTACATAAATTGGTTGGCAGTTTGACTGCTGAGGAAACATTTTTGTTTCGTGTGCTATTTTCTGGGCAAGTGAGAATGGCAATAGCTTTCACTTAAAAAGTTCAGTGTATTCAGAGACGTCAAAGACAGAACCAAGTTGGTTGACAGAAATTGTTCATATTGATATTGACAAAGATTTACATAGAATCTGCAGCACAAAAATAGAACATTCAACACAATAGCTCTATGCTGGTGTTTATGCTCCACACGAGGCTCCTCTCACATAAACATCAATGAACCCTTTCAGCATAACCTTCTATTCCGTTCACCCTCATGTATTTATGGGGTAGCTAGATAAGTACATCTGAGCTATTACATATAAACATATGAATAAGGAGCAGAAGGAGGCCTGCTCCGCCATTCAACAAGATCATGACTGATCTGATTGTAACCTCAACTCCACATCCCCACCTACCCCGGAAAACCTTCCACCCCCTTGCTTATCAAGAATCTATCTACCCCCACCACCTTTTGAGGAAGAGAATTCCTCAAAGGGCGGCACAGTGGCGCAGTGGTTAGCACCGCAGCCTCATAGCTCCAGCGACCCGGGTTCAATTCTGGGTACTGCCCGTGTGGAGTTTGCAAGTTCTCCCTGTGTCTGCGTGGGTTTTCTCCGGGTGCTCCGGTTTCCTCCCACAAGCCAAAAGACTTGCAGGTTGGTAGGTAAATTGGCCATTATAAATTGACCCTAGTATAGGTAGGTGGTAGGGAAATATAGGGACAGGTGGGGATGTGGTAGGAATATGGGATTAGTATAAATGGGTGGTTGATGGTCGGCACAGACTCGGTGGGCCGAAGGGCCTGTTTCAGTGCTGTAGCTCTAAAAAAAAAGAATTCCAAAGACTCTCAACCCTCAGAGAGAAACAATTTCTCCTCATCTGTCTTAAATGGGCGACCCGTTATTTTTAAACAGTGATCCATAGTTCTAGATTCTCCCACAAAGGGAAACCCCTCAGAATCTTATACGTTTCAATCACGTCACCTCTAAACTCCAGCAGATGCAAGCCTAGCCTGTCCAATCTTTCCTCCGAAGACAGCCCGCCCATTCCAAGTATTAGTCCAGTAAACCTTCTCTGAAGTGCTTCCAATACACTTACATCCTTCCTTAAATAAGGAGACCAATACTGCACACAGTACTCCAGACGTGGTCTCACCAATGCCCTGTATAACGGAAGCATAACCTCCCTACTTTTGTGCTCATTTCCCCTCACAATAAATGATAACATTCTATTAGCTGTCCTAATTCCTTGCTGAACCTGCGTATTAACCTTTTGCTATTCATGCACGAGGACACCCAGATCCCTCTGCATCTCTCACAATTTAGATAATATTTTTATTCTTCCGACAAAAATGGACAATTTCACAATTTTTCCACATTATACTCCATTTGCCAGATCTTTGCCCACTCACTTCACCTATCTACATTCCTTTGTAGCCTCCTTATGTCCTCTTCATAACTTACTTTCCTACCTATCTTTGTGTCATCAGCAAACTCAGCAACCATACCTTTGGTCTCTTCATCCAAGTCATTTATTTCATTGTAAAAATTTGAGGTCCCAGCACCGATCCCTGTGGCACACCACTTATTACATCTTGCCAACCAGAAAATGACACATTTATGTCTACTCTGTTTCCTGTTAGCTAGCCAATCTTCTATCCATGTCAATATGTTACCCCCTACACCATGAGCTTTTATTTTCAACAATCATCTTTGATGTGGCACCTTATCAAATGCCTCTGGAAATCCAAGTACAGTACATCCACTGGTTCCCCTTTATCCACAGCACGTTACTTCTTCAAAGAACTCCAATAAATTGGTTTAACAGGATTTTCCTTGGAGTCATAGAGTTTTACAGCACAGAAATAGGCCCTTCAGCCCATTGTGTCTGTGCCAGCCATTAAGCACCTATCTATTCTAATCCCATTTTCCAGCACTTGGCCCGTAGCCTTGTATGCTATGGCGTTTCAAGTGCTCATCTAAATACTTCTTAAAGGTTGTGAGGGTTCCTGCCTCTACCACCCCTTCAGGTAGTGTGTTCCAGATTCCAACCACCCTCTCTGGGTGAAAACATTTTTCCTCAAATCTCCTCTAAACCTCCTGCCCCTTACCTTAAATATATGTCCCCTGGTTATTCACCCCTCCACTAAGGGAAAAAGTTTCTTCCTATCTATCCTATCAATGCCCCTCATAGTTTTGTATACCTCAATCATGTCCCCCCTCAGCCTTCTCTGCTCTAAGGAAAACAACCCTAACCTATCCAGTCTCTCTTCACAGCTGAAATGCTCCAGCCCAGGGAACATCCTGGTGAATCTCCTCTGCACCCTCTCCAGTGCACTCACACGCTTCCTATAGTGTAGTGACCAGAAATGTACACAGTACTCCAGCTGTGGCCTAACTAGCATTTTATACAGCTCCATCATAACCTCCCTGCTCTTATATTCTGTGCCTCGGCTAATAAAGGCAAGTATCCCATATGCCTTCCTAACCAACATATCTACCTGTGCTGATGCCTTCACTGATCTATGGACGAGTACACCAAGGTCCCTCTGACCCTCTGTACTTCCGAGGGTCCTACCATCCATTGTATTTTCCCTGGTCTTGTTAGTCCTCCAAAAATGCATTAGCTCACACTTCTCAGGATTAAATTAAATTTGCCACTGCTCCGCCCATCTATATCATCCTGTAATCTAAAGCTTTCCTCCTCACTATTTATGACACCAATTTTCATGTCATCTGCGAGTCTTGCTGACTCTGCCTGATTACCTTGAATTTTTCCAAGTGCCCTGCTATAACGTCTTTAATAATAGCTTCTAACATTTTCCCCAAGACAGATGTTAAGCTAACTGGCCTGTACTTTCTTGCTTTCTGTCTCCCTTCCTTTTTGAATATAGGAGTTACATTCGCTATTTTCCAATCTAATGGAATCTTCCCCAAACCTAGGAAATTTTGCAAAATTAAAACCAATGCATCAACTATCTCACTAGCCACTTCTTTTAAGACACAAGGATGAAGTCCATCAGGAGTCGGGGACATGTCAGCCTGCAGCTCCAACAATTTGCTCAGTACCACTTCCCTGGTGACTGTAATTTTCTTGGGTTCTCCCTCCCTTCCATTTCCTTATTTACAGCTATTTCTGCGATGTTACATGTATCCTCAATTCATCTACCATCTCCTTATTTTCCCTTATTAATTCCCCAGGCTCACTTTCTATAGGACCACGCTCACTTAGTTAACTCTTTTCTTTTTAAATATCTATAGAAACTCTTACCATCTGTTTTTATATTTGCAGCTAGCTTTCTCTCATACTCTAATTTTTCACTCCTTATTAACCTTTTAATCATTCTTTGCTGTTTTTCATATTCTGTCCAATCTCTGACCTACCACACCTATTTGCGCAATTATATGCTTTTTCTTTAAGTCTGATACTATCTTTAACTTTTTAGTGGGTCCTCCCTTGGAATTTTTCTTTCTCGCTGGAATGTATCTATTATGTGTATTCTGAAATATCGCCTTAAATGTCTGCTGCTGCATTTCTATTGACCTATACTTTAACCTAATTTGCCAGTTCACTTTAGCTAGCTCTGCTTTCATGCCCACATATTTGCCCTTATTTAAGTTCAACATACTAGTCCTGGACCCATTCTTCTTTCCCTCAAACTGAATGTAAAATTCAATTATATTATCGCTGCTACCTAGCTGCACTTTTACTATGAGGTCATCAACTAATCCTATCGCATTGCTCTCTGGTTGGCTCCAAAACGTGCTGTTCGAAGAAATTATCCCAAAAACATTCTATGACCTCCTCATCGCAGCTACTTTTGCCCATCTGCTTTTTCCAGTCTATATGTAGATTAAAATCCCCCATGATTATCGCTGTGCCTTTCTGACTGCTCCCATTATTTCTTCCTTTCCACTCTGTCCTACCGTGTGGTTACTGTTTGGAGGCCTGTACTCCATTTCCACAAGTGACTTCTTGCCTTTCTCACTTCTCATCTCTACCCAAACCACTTCTACATCCTGGTTTCCTGAACTTCGAGCATTCCTCTCTAACATACTAATACCATCATTAAGTAACAGAGCCACCCCTCCAACTTTTCCTAGCTTCCTGTCCTTCCTAAATGTCAAGTACCCTTCAATATTCAGTTCCCCATCTATGTCATCCTGCAGCTATGTCTCTGTAATGGCTATCAGATCGTACTTATTTATTTCTATTTGTGCTACCAGTTCATCGTTTTGTTTCAAAAGCTGCGTGCATTCAGGCCTTTAGTTTTGTCATTTCATTATTTTTGTAACATCTCGCCTTGACTGCTGACTTAAATTTGTACTCTATCCCTTTCCTGTTTATCATTTCCCATATCAATACCTTTCTCTCTTGCCTCATCTCTACTCTTTCATTCACCACATCTTCCCACATTTGATCCCTTGCACCCTCTGTTTAGTTAGAAACTCTCTCTACTTCCCTAGTTATGCAGCTCACTAGAACACCAACCCTAGCACCGTTCAGGTGTAGGCCATCTCAATGGTACAGCCCCCACTTTCCTCAGTACTGGTGCCAGTGCTCCACAAACTGGAAGCAACTTCTACCACATCATTCTTTGAGCATTCATTTCTCTAATCTTATTTGCCATATGCCAATTTGCACATGGCTCAGGTAATAATCCAGACATTAGCAGCTTTAGGTTCTGCTTCTTAATTTGATGTCCAGCTACTCATATTGACTGTGCAGAATCTCCTTCCTAGTCTTGCCTATATCGTTGGTACCTACATGGACCACGATGACTGGATCCTCCCCCTCCCACTGCAAGTTCCTCTCCAGCCCTGAGCAGACGTACCAAACCCTGGCTCCAGCCAGGCAATACAGCCTGCTGTACTCTCACTCTTTACTGCAGAGAACAGTGTCAATTCCCCCTCACGATACTACCACTACATTCCTTTTTGCTCCCCCACTTGAATGGCTTCCTGTACCACGGTCAGTTAACTCATCCACCCAACAGCCCCCACTCTCAGCCAAACAAGCTGAAAGAACCTCAAACCTCTTGGACAATCGCAAAGGCTGAGGCTCCTGCAATCCCGCCCTCTGGGTCCCCTTACCTGCCTCAGCTGCAGCCACACTCTCCTGTCCCTGAGCACTGACTAAATCAGAAGACCCTATCCTAAGGGGTGTGACCGCCTCCTGTGTTCAGGTAACTTTGCCCCTCCCTGTTGTGTCGCAGCATCTGCAGCTCGGCCTCCAGCTCAATGACTCTGAGCCGAAGCTCCTCAAGCTTCAGACACCAGGTGTTTGTCCTGGACCATACTGGGATCCAAGAGCTCCCACATGCTGCAATCGTGACACACCACCTGTCCTGCCATCCTTAATGTGTTTTAATTAACTACTTAATGATTTTATTCAATTATTTATTTTCCTTTTTTTTTAAATATATTTTATTAACCTTACCAGCAGTTCCTGTACTATTTTAAGCCTTAGGAACAGAATAGACCTTAACCACTTACCAGAGATTCAACAAACAGCGAGCTTCTTCCCTGTGGTAGAATAAGAACCAAATCCGACAGGGTGAAAAAATTAGAAAAAGCAAAGGAGCCTCTCCTCACCCAACTCAACAAACTCCCAACACTCTGCTCAAGTTGCACTCAGACCCTTTTTTCACAATCTAATTAGTAACCTGTTTAAACAATCAATTACTCCATGTGGTAGTGAGTTCCACATTCTAACTGCTTTCCTAGTAAAGAAGATTCTCCTCCCTGTTGAATTTATTCGTGACTATCTTACATTTATGACTCCAGTTTTGGATTACCCTATAAGGGGGGGAAACATCTTCTCTACATCGACCCCATCAGAACATTAATGATCCTTCAGCCTTCTGTACTAGACAAAAGAGCTCCAGCCTGTTCAATATTTCCTGAAAGTTAAAACCTCTCAGTTCTGGCATCATCCTTATAAATCATTTTTGCACCTGTCCTCAACATCCTTTCTGTAATATGGAGACCATAATAAAAAAAAAACTTGTGACAAAGGGTTTGTATGACGTAGCTGTAAACATTTTTAAATCTTTAAATTAATAAAAATCTTTAAATTACTAAGCTGTCTGCAGTGTTTGCAGACAGTTCATGAAGAAATTCACAACAGATACACATATCTGTGTACACATATGTATGAACAAACACAATGCAGAGAAATTAAGCAAATATAAGGTTCAGCACTGTTTAGTTTAGTTTAGAGATACAGCACTGAAACAAGCCCTTCGGCCCACCGAGTCTGTGCCAACCATCAACCACCCATTTTATACTAATCCTACACTAATTCCATATTCCTACCACATCCCCACCTGTCCCTATATTTCCCTACCACCTACCTATACTGGGGGCAATTTATAATGGCCAATTTACCCATCAACCTGCAAGTCTTTTGGCATGTGGGAGGAAACCGGAGCACCAAGAGGAAACCCACGCAGACACAGGGAGAACTTGCAAACTCCACACAGGCAGTACCCAGAATTGAACCTGGGTCGCTCGAGCTGTGAGGCTGCGGTGCTAACCACTGCGCCACTGTGGAATATATTGTGAAAAATAATACATTTATCACTACCATATGTAAAACATGAAATACTTACTGCAATGTGACACATTAATCCCAGACAAATAGTTCACCTGAGGCCCAACATTAATCAAGACAGAATCTACAAATACAGCAAAAATCTACCCAGGACACTAATCCATTAAAAATAGTTGGTCATGATTATTTTGGACTGCAATTGCAGTCAAGTGTTTTCCAAAACAATAAAATGATCAGTTCTTTGGCTACAATTCAATAGGGATCAAACTGGAGCCCCATTTTCTTGTTTTCACTATTTACCATAAAGAAAAACAATCCAATGGAAAAAGTGCAAAAGGGCCATTCCCCAGAAAGTCATAGGTTCAACTCTGAATCTCTGCCGAGCTGCAGAGACATTACAAATGGTTTAAAGATCTGAGGGCTCACGAGGAAGGTAAAATCATCCAGGCTTTCTGCTTCTGACCACTATCGAGACACCCACCCCCCGCGACCTCCCGTCGATGCAGGTATTAGACAAGAAATGGTTGGCAGTCATCAACTCAAATAGCATTCCAGCACTCTTCCTCAAGGCTCACACATTAACACTGACCATTTCTGCAAAGTACAAAGGTAACTAACTCCCATGCAACTGAACCCCAACAGGACACAATGCCTTCAGAAGAGGAATGGAGAAAACTGGCAAAAGTAGATTACCATCTTGTCAATGTGAAAGATCCAATGGCACTATTTCAAAAAAGAGAAGGGCCGTTCTCACCAGTACCCTGGCGAGTATTTATCCCTCAAGGAACATCAGCAAAAATAGAATACCTGCTCACTTATCGCATTGTTATTTAAGGGACCTTGCTGTGTGAAATTTTAGTTACCATGTTTCCTACGTTACAACATTGACTAGACCTCTGAAGTACTTCCTTGCCTGTAAAGTGCTTTGGGTCATCCTGAGATTGTGAAAGGTGCTACAGAAATTTAAGTTTTTTTTACACTGGCACAGTGTTTCAAGAATGTTAACCTACAGCTGTCAAAGGAACTACGTGAATCATTCTTGGGAGGTATCTTCTGTATAATATATAGTTCAAATGGATATTCCAAGCTACCTATAAAGTTTCATAAATTGTATTTCAATATAATCCGCTAATTTTCTTGACAGAGGGTATACTTTGGGCCAGAGTTTCCATTTGATTGCACTTGTTTTATCGACACAATTCATCCGATGTCTGCAAAAAGATTGCAGAATTGTAAACCCAGATTTCATTCAGCGTAACCCGAGTTTCTGCGATCTTTTGCACTAGTTTCAAAAAGATCGCACAAGAAGCCACTGTCAATGCCACTCACAGCAAAGTGCAGAAGTGATCCAAGGCCAGCTCTTCTCTCCAACCAATCAAAAGTACCTGGGCTTCAGCTGGCATCTTTCCACAAAAGTATAAAACTTAGATGAGAAATAAGTTAACAAAAATAGAAAGAAAGATGGAAATATGCAGCAGGTCAGTCGATGTTTCAGGTTTTAAGACCTTTCTTCAACACTATCCTGAGCTGCTAAGTATTTACAGCTTTTTCTGTTTAAGATTTCTGAATTTCTGTATCTACAACATTTTATTTTTTGAAGAAAGCTAGTGTTGCGAAGGAACTGAACTTGCATCCCTCCAGTTCAACAACGTTAACAACTTGTATGTATGTAGCACCTTTAGCATAGTAAAATGTCTTCACAGGAGCATTCTCACAAAAATTGATACCAAGCAAAAGAACAAAGAACAGGACAGCACAGGAACAGGCCATTCGGCCCTCCAAGCCTGCGCCGATCTTGATGCCTGCTGAAACCAACACCTTCTGCACTTCCGGGGCCCATATCCCTCTATTCCCTTCCTATTCATATATTTGTCAAGATGTCTCTTAAACGTCGCTATCGTATCTGCTTCCACCACCTCCCCTGGCAGCAATTTCCAGGCACTCACCACCCTCTGTGCAAAAAAACTTGCCTCGCACATCCCCTCTAAACTTTGCCCCTCGCACCTTAAACCTATGTCCCCTAGTAACTGACTCTTCCACCCTGGGAAAAAGCTTCTGACTATCCACTCTGTCCATGCCGCTCATAACTTTGTAAACCTCCATCATGTCGCCCCTCCACCTCCGTTGTTCCAGTGAAAACAATCCGAGTTTTTCCAACCTCTCCTCATAGCTAATGCCCTCCAGACCAGGCAACATCCTGGTAAACCTCCTCTGTACCCTCTCCAAAGCCTTCATGTCTTTCTGGTAGTGTGGCGACCAGAAGTGCACGCAATATTCTAAGTGTGGCCTAACTAAGCTTCTGTACAGCTGCAACATGACTTGCCAATTTTTATATTCTATGCCCCGACCGATGAAGGCAAGCATGCCGTATGCCTTCTTGACTACCTTATCCACCTGCGTTGCCACTTTCGATGACCTGTGGACCTGTACGCCCAGATCTCTCTGCCTGTCAATACTCCTAAGGGTTCTGCCATTTACTGTATACCTCCCACCTGCATTAGACCTTCCAAAATGCATTACCTCACATTTGTCCGGATTCAACTCCATCTGCCATTTCTCCGCCCAAGTCTCCAACCAATCTATATCCTGCTGTATCCTCTGACAATCCTCATCACTATCCACAACTCCACCAACCTTTGTGTCGTCCGCAAACTTACTAATCAGACCAGCTACATTTTCCTTCAAATCATTTATATATACTACAAACAGCAAAGGTCTCAGCACTGATCCCTGCGGAACACCACTAGTCACATCCCTCCATTCAGAAAAACATCCATCCACTGTTACCCTCTGTCTTCTGTCACAGAGCCAGTTCTGTATCCATCTTGCCAGCTCACTTCTGATCCCGTGTGACTTCACCTTTTGCAACAGTCTGCCATGAGGGACCTTGTCAAAGGATTTACTAAAGTCCATATAGACAACATCCACCGCCCTTCCCTCATCAATCATCTTTGTCACTTCCTCAAAAAACTCAATCAAATTAGTAAGACACGACCTCCCCTTCACCAAACCATGCTGTCTCTCGCTAATAAGTTCATTTGTTTCCAAATGGGAGTAAATTCTGTCCCGAATAATCCTCTCTAATAGTTTCCCTACCACCGACGTAAGGCTCACCGGCCTATAATTTCCTGGATTATCCTTGCCACCCTTCTTAAACAAAGGAACAACATTGGCTATTCTCCAGTCCTCTGGGACCTCACCTGTAGCCAATGAGGATGCAAAGATTTCTGTCCAGGCCCCAGCAATTTCTTCCCTTGCCTCCCTCAGTATTCTAGGGTAGATCCCATCAGGCCCTGGGGACTTATCTACCTTAATGCTTTGCAAGACACCCATCACCTCCTCCTTTTTGATAATGAGATGACTGAGACTATCTGCACTCCCTTCCCTAGGCTCATCATCCACCAAGTCCTTATCCTTGGTGAATCCTGATGCAAAGTACTCATTTAGCACCTCGCCCATTTCCTCTGTTTTTTTAAACTTACTACCTAACTCCCTAAACTCTCCCTGCAGGACCTCATCACTCTTCCTGCCTATGTCATTGGTACCGATGTGTACCACAACCTCTGGCTGTTCACCCTCCCCCTTCAGAATGCCCTCTGTCCGTTCAGAGACATTCTTGACCCTGGCACCAGGGAGGCAACATACCTTCCTGGAGTCTCTTTCACGTTCACAGAAGTGCCTATCTGTGCCCCTGACTATAGAGTCCCCTATAACTATTGCTCTTCTGCGCTTTGTCCCTCTCTGCTGAACAACAGTGCCAGCCATGGTGCCACTGCTCTGGCTGCTGCTGTTTTCCCCTGAAAGGCCATCCACCCCAACAGTATCCAAAACGGTATACTTGTTAGAGAGGGGGTCGCCACAGGGGATTCCTGCACTGACTGCCTGCCCTTTCTAGCGGTCACCCATCTATCTGACTGCACTTTGGGTGCAACCACTTCTCTGAAACTCCTGTCTATGACGCTTTCCGCCACCTGCATGCTCCAAAGTGCATCCAGTTGCTGCTCCAACTGATCCATGCGTCTGTGAGGAGCTGCAACTGGGTACACTTCCTGCAGATGTAGTCGCCCGGAACGCTGGAAGTGTCACAGACTTCCCACATCTCACAGGTGAAGCACTTCACCCCTCTGACTGACATTTCTATCACTAATTAGTTAATTGATATAAAATAAATAAATACTTATTAAATCCTTACCAAATTATGATACACTTCACTATGTGGTCCCTAGTGCTAGATTTCTACAATAAATATTAAATGCTGTCTAAATACAGCAATCTCCTCCCTCTGGTTTAGTTACTTTATTTATTAATTAGTTAATTAGTGTTTTAATTAATTTTTATCAGTTTTATTTTCAAATTCGGTACAGATTCCCTACCAGCCAATCAGGTCACAGCTTTCCTGTGACGTCACTTTTCAGTTTTTTTTTTCCCACCCGAGGTAACTTACCTGTCCGGAACTCCACCCTCCGAGTCTGCTCGGAGAATCCCCGAGGTAAGTTTTTTATACTTACCGCTCTGGAACTCCACCCGCCGAGTCTGCTCACTGGAGTCGGGGATAATACTGACACTCATTGGCTGACCAAAATAGTAAACATTAGGACAGGTGGTGATAGGTTTATAGGAGCATTATACAGAAGAAGGAGAGAGGTGGAGAGACAGAGAGGTTTTGAGAAAGTGATGGTTGAGGGTGAGTTTCACAAAAGACGAGAGCTGGAGACTACAATGTGCTGCAGCATTATGCTATGTAAGCAACATATTTTAATTCCTAATCAATGCTAATGAAAACAAACACACATATCTATAAAGAAAAATAAACTATCGAAGAACAACTGAGCAAAACAGATGTCAGCCCCTGCTGTTTCTTACAAACCTTAAAAGTCACAGTAGCTTTGGTGCAATAAAATCCCACAGAAACCACTGGATCCTTGGGAGGCGATGATCTCGGAGAATTTATTTTGATGCCATTTTCATCGACTTCATAGCTCTCTTCACCCTCTTCGGAATAACTGACCAGTGCAGGAACTAGGGACCATGCCCAAGATACCCATCCTTGGCCATCATCGCCATCCTGCTGCTGCAGCAGCTGTTGGGCATCCACATTCTGGTACTGGATTGCATGTTGCCCTTGTATCGCTGCTTCAGATTCAGCACCTGCACACACAAACACAATGACCTTTAATGTCATAACGAGACACTTGAACTGGATTTTCCCCTGCCTCCTCACCAAAAGAGGAACCTCTTAACTACTGGCTCGCATCAGCTGCAAATACAAATCAATCCTGGGTATAACAAAGATGACCACGGCCAACGTTACTACATTATTAACCACTTGTGGTCAGAGCAATGTTATTGTTTTCCTCCCTCCTTCGTGCCACAAAATCTCTGCACTCGCACAAGGCACGTCACTTCAGGTGGGATAGAGGGGGATGTAAAAGGGGTGGGGGAGTTGCATTACTGGTTCAGGAGAATATCACAGCTGTACTGCAGGAGGACACCTCGGAGCGGTCATGCAGCGAGGCAATATGGGTGGGGCTCAGGAATAGGAAGGGTGCAGTCACGATGTTGGGGGTTTACTACAGGCCTCCCAACAGCCAGCGGGAGGGAGAGGAGCAGATATGCAGACAGATTTTGGAAAAATGTAAAGGTAACAGGGTTGTAGTGGTGGGTGATTTTAACTTCCCCTATATTGACTGGGACTGGGACTCACTTACTGCAAGGGACTTGGATGGGGCAGAATTTGTAAGGAGCATCCAGGAGGGGTTCTTGAAACAATACGTATATAGCCCAACTAGGGATGGGGCCGTACTGGACCTGGTATTGGGGAATGAGCCCGGCCAGGTGGTCGAAGTTTCAGTAGGGGAGCATTTCGGGAACAGTGACCATAATTCCATAAGTTGTAAGGTACTTGTGGATAAGGATAAGCGTAGGTAGGTGGTAGGGAAATATAGGGACAGGTGGGGATGTTTGTTGGGAATATGGGATTAGTGTAGGATTAGTATAAATGGGTGGTTGATGTTCGGCACAGACTCGGTGGGCTGAAGGGCCTGTTTCAGTGCTGTATCTCTAATCTAATCTAGTCCTCGGGTGAAGGTGCTAAATTGGGGGAAGGCTAATTATAACAATATTAGGCAGGAACTGAAGAATTTAGATTGGGGGCAGCTGTTTGAGGGTAAATCAATATCTGACATGTGGGAGTCTTTCAAACGTCAGTTGATTAGAATCCAGGACCAGCATGTTCCTGGGAGGAAGAAGAATAAGTTTTGCAAGTTTCAGGAACCTTGGATAACGCGGGATATTGTGAGCCTAGTCAAAAAGAAAAAGGAAGCATTTGTAAGGGCTGGAAGACTTGGAACAGATGAAGCACTTGAGGAATATAAAGACAGCAGGAAGCAACTTAAGCAAGTAGTTAGGAGGGCTAAAAGCGGTCATGAAAAGTCATTGGCAAACAGGATTAAGGAAAATCCCAAGGCCTTTTATACATATATAAAGAGCAAGAGGGTAACCAGGGAGAGGGTTGGCCCACTCAAGGACAGAGATGGGAATCTATGTGTGGAGCCAGAGGAAATGGGCGAGGTGCGAAATGAGTACTTTGCATCAGTGTTCACCAAGAAGAAGGACTTGGTGGATGATGAGCCTCGGGAAGGGAGTGTAGATAGTGTCAGTCATCTCATTATCAAAAAGGAGGAGGTGTTGGGTGTCTTGCAAAGCATTAAGGTAGATAAGTCCCCAGGGCCTGATGGGATCTGCCCTAGAATACTGAGGGAGGCAAGGAAAGAAATTGCTGGGGCCTTGACAGAAATCTTTGCATCCTCATTGGCTGCAGGTGAGGTCCCAGAGGACTGGAGAATAGCCAATGTTGTGCCTTTGTTTAAGAAGGGTGGCAAGGATAATCCAGGAAATTATAGGCCAGTGAGCCTTACGTCAGTGGTAGGGAAATTATGAGAGAGGATTCTTCGGGACAGGATTTACTCCCATTTGGAAACAAATGAACTTATTAGCGAGAGACAGCATGGTTTTGTGAAGGGGTGGTCACTTCTCACTAATTTGATTGAGTTTTTTGAGGAAGTGACAAAGATGATTGATGAGGGAAGGGCGGTGGATGTTGTCTATATGGACTTTAGTAAAGCCTTTGACAAGGTTCCGCATGGCAGACTGGTGCAAAAGGTGAAGTCACACGGGATCAGAGATCAGCTGGCAAGATAGATACAGAACTGGCTCGGTCACAGAAGACAGAGGGTAACAGTGGATGGGTGTTTTTCTGAATGGAGGGATGTGACTAGTGGTGTTCCACAGGGATCAGTGCTGGGACCTTTGCTCTTTAAAGAATATATAAATGATTTGGAGGAAAATGTAGCTGGTCTGATTAGTAAGTTTGCGGACGACACAAAGGTTGGTGGAGTTGCAGATAACGATGAGGATTGTCAGAGGATACAGCAAGATATAGATCGGTTGGAGACTTGGGCGGAGAAATGGCAGATGGAGTTGAATCCGGACAAATGTGAGGTAATGCATTTTGGAAGGTCTAATGCAGGTGGGAAGTATACAATAAATGGCAGAACCCTTAGGAGTATTGACAGGCAGAGAGATCTGGGCGTACAGGTCCACAGGTCACTGAAAGTGGCAACGCAGGTGGATAAGGTAGTTAAGAAGGCATACAGCATGCTTGCCTTCATCGGTCGGGGCATAGAGTATAAAAATTGGCAAGTCATGCTTGGAATATTGCGTGCAATTCTGGTCGCCACACTACCAGAAGGACGTGGAGGCTTTGGAGAGGGTACAGAAGAGGTTTACCAGGATGTTGCCTGGTCTGGAGGGCATTAGCTATGAGGAGAGGTTGGATAAACTCAGATTGTTTTCACTGGAACGACAGAGGTGGAGGGACGACATGATAGAGGTTTACAAAGTTATGAGCGGCATGGACAGAGTGGATAGTCAGAAGCTTTTTCCCAGGGTGAAAGAGTCAGTTACTAGGGGACATAGGTTTAAGGTGAGAGGGGCAAAGTTTAGAGGCGATGTGCGAGGCAAGTTCTTTACACAGAGGGTGGTGAATACCTGGAACTTGTAGCCGGGTGAGGTGGTGGAAGCAGGTACCACAGAGATGTTTAAGAGGCATCTTGACAAATACATGAATAGGATGGGAATAGAGGGATACGGTCCCCAGAAGTGCAAAAGGTTTTAGTTTAGGCAGGCATCAAGATTGGCGCAGGCTTGGAAGGCCGAATGGCCTGTTCCTGTGCTGTACTGTTCTTTGTTCTTTGTTTGTCACAAAGCTCACGACAAAACTATCACAGTACAGTTCTACCTTGTGTAAAAATCTGTGTCAATCACGCTTTTCAAAAGACTGCAATGCTTTTTTTCCTTTAGTAGACTGAACCTCAACATAGTACCTATATCTCCTGCACAGGAGTTATTCAAACGGTTAAATATTAAAACTCACATGACTGCTTATCCAACTGAAAAGTTAAGCAGACTGTCGCAAGCTTGCATAGTAGGCTGCTTGTGATGCAGAAGGGATATAAGCTTGAGTTTCTCCTATTCAATAGCAAGTTGAAAAATGCCAGACATAGTTAAATTCTCCACATTATTAAATTAACTTGGCACTGCAGAAAGAGGAGAATTAACATATCTGCAGTTGCTATACATCAAACAATACTATTCCAAAATTAATGATCCCATGTAGCAACGCTAAAATAATCCATTTACAAGGCTCAGTCTCTTCTATTTGTGACAGACAGGTGCTGCTTTGAGATGTGCCAGGAGAAACTAGCATTAGAGCTGGTCAATCATTCAACAAAAAGAACTTGCATTTATATAGTGCCTTTAACATAAGGAAAAAAGAAATAGCAGCATAAGAAAAAGGCCATTTGTCTCTTTGAGCCTGCTCTGTCAATTAACAAGATCATGGCTGATCTTCTCACGCAACTCCACCTTCTCGCACTATCCATATCCCTTAATTCCCTTCGTACCCAAAAATCTACTGACCTTTGTCTTGAACACGCTCAAAGACTCACCATCTGCAGTTCTCAGGGACGGAGAATCCCAAAGATTCATAATCTTGAGTAAAGAAATTTCTCATCTCAGTCCTAAATGGCCAATCCCTTACTCTGAAACTGTGACGCCATGTTCCAGATTCCCAGCCAGTGGAAATATTTTCTCAGCATCTACCCGGTCAAGCCCTTTAATAATTTTATAGGTTTCAACTACATCACCTCTCATTCTTCTAAACTCCAGGGATTATAGACCGATTTTATACTATCTCTCCTGAGAGGACAACCCCCTCATCCCAGGAACCAGTCTATTGAAGGGGATGTTCACAGTATATAGATACACATCTTCTACACTTCAATTCCTGTTGATGCACAAACTGTACACAGAGATTCTGCAAACTACTGCACAGTCTCAGAAAGTTTAGCTGCAGAGAATGCCCCATCCACTTGTGAGATAAAAATATCCAGTCGATGTTAAGCCTTTAAGACAGATTGCAGACTGGAAACTTAATGAAGGTATTGAAAGACACAAAGTCATTAGTTGGTAAATTTAATCATTTCATTGTGAAATATATTTCGAATTTCTTTTGTTTGAAACCTTATTTTTGAATGAGAAATTTCAGTCACTGAGGAAACAATTGTGGCCTATGAATTTTTTTTCGAAATGCTCTGAATGAATCTAGCAATTCATCAACAAACTGATGGCAAAATGTTTATAAACAGTTTTCCCATCCTAAAACATTAATGTGAAAAGTATTTCTGAAAATAATGGCCCGGATTCTGCAGTCTGATTAACAGTGAGGTTTCGGCGGACCAGGGGGCTGCTGGGTAAGTAAAAACCTATACATCTGGGCTGTTTCCGAACCCGAGACACGACACGTGTAGTGTCTCCCACCCACCCTCCTCCTCTCACCAAAAAAAAGGACTCGGTGGTGTGTAGATAAGGTAAGACTTTTTCTATTTCACTTTTTTTTTTAATCATGAGATTGGTAAAAACATTTCGTTCCTTTTTCATTTATCTAAGTTAAGCTTAAGATTAAAAATGGCAGGAGATCTCAGACCCATGTTATGCTCATCTTGCTCAATGTGGGAGCTCAGGGACACGGCTGATGTCCCTGACTCCTTCACGTGCTGGAAGTGCGTCCAGCTGCAGCTCTTGTTCGACCGCATGACGGCTCTGGAGCTGCGGATGGACTCACTTTGGAGCACCCGCGATGCTGAGGAGGTCGTGGATAGCACGTTTAGCGAATTGATCACACCGCAGATTAGGATTGCTGAGGGAGAAAGGGAATGGGTGACCAAAAGGCAGAGAAAGAGCAGGAAGGCAGTGCAGGTGTCCCCTGCGGTCATCTCCCTCCAAAACAGGTATACCGTTTTGGATACTGTTGAGGGAGATGGCTCACCAGGGGAAGGCAGCAGTAGCCAGGTTCATGGCACCGTGGCTGGCTCTGCTGTTCGGAAGGGCGGGAAAAAGAGTGGAAGGGCTATAGTCATAGGGGATTCGATTGTAACGGTAGTAGATAGGCGGTTCTGTGGTCGAAAACAAGACTCCCGAATGGTATGTTGCCTCCCAGGTGCACGGGTCAGGGATGTCTCAGATCAGCTGCAGAACATTCTGAAGGGGGAGGGTGAACAGCCAGTTGTCGTTGTTCACATAGGCACCAATGATTTAGGTAAAAAACGGGATGAGGTCCGACAAGCAGAATTTAGGGAGTTAGGAGCTAAGTTAAAAAGTAGGACCTCAGAGGTAGTAATCTCAGGATTGCTACCAGTGCCACGTGATAGTCAGAGTAAAAATGAAAGAATAGTCAGGATGAATGCGTGGCTTGAGAGATGGTGCAGGAGGGAGGGGTTCAGATTTTTGGGACATTGGACCGGTTCTGGGGGAGGTGGGACTATTACAAATTGGACGGCCTACACCTGGGCCAGACTGGAACCAATGTCCTTGGGGGTGCTTTTGCTAACGCTGTTGGGGAGGGTTTAAACTAATGTGGCAGGGGGATGGGAACCAAATAAGGAGGTCAGTGGACAGTAAGGAGGTAGTAGCTAAAGCCTGTAAGGAACTAGATAATGAAGTCAGCGTGACTAAGGGAAAGAGTAGGCAGGGAGCAGATGATGTACGCAAAGGGACTGGTTGTCTGAGGTGCATTTGTTTTAATGAAAGTGTAGTCGGGAAGGCAGATGAACTTAGGGCTTGGATTAGTACCTGGGAGTATGATGTTATTGCTATTACTGAGACTTGGTTGAGGGAAGGGCATGATTGGAAACTAAATATCCCAGGATATCGATGCTTCAGGCGGGATAGAGAGGGAGGTAAAAGGGGTGGAGGAGTTGCATTACTGGTCAAAGAGGATATCACAGCTGTGCTGAAGGAGGGCACTATGGAGGACTCGAGCAGTGAGGCAATATGGGCAGAACTCAGAAATAGGAAGGGTGCGGTAACAATGTTGGGGCTGTACTACAGGCCTCCCAACAGCGAGCGTGAGATAGAGGTACAAATATGTAAACAGATTATGGAAAGATGTTGGAGCAACAGGGTGGTGGTGATAGGAGATTTTAATTTTCCCAACATTGACTGGGATTCAATTAGTGTTAGAGGTCCAGATGGAGCAGAATTTGTCAGGAGCATCCAGGAGGGTTTTCTGGAGCAGTATGTAAATAGTCCAACTCGGGCAGGGGCCATACTGCACCTGGTGTTGGGGAATGAGCCCGGCCAGGTGGTTGAAGTTTCAGTTGGGGACTACTTTGGGAATAGTGATCACAATTCCTTAAGTTTTAGAATACTCATGGACAAAGATGAGAGTGGTCCCAAAGGAAGAGTGCTAAATTGGGGGAAGGCAAACTATACCAAAATTCGGCAGGAGCTGGGGAATGTAGATTGGGAGCAGCTGTTTGAAGGTAAATCCACATTTGATATGTGGAAGGCTTTTAAAGAGAGGTTGATTAGCGTGCAGGAGAGACATGTTCCTGTGAAAATGAGGGATAGAAATGGCAAGATTAGGGAACAGGTGAAATTGTGAGACGAGCTAAGAGGAAAAAGGAAGCATACATAAGGTCTAGGAGGCTGAAGAAAGACGAAGCTTTGAAAGAATATCGGGAATGTCGGACCAATCTGAAACAAGGAATTAAGAGGGCTAAAAGGGGTCATGAAATATCTTTAGCAAACAGGGTTAAGGAAAATCCCAAAGCCTTTTATTCATATATAAGGAGCAAGAGGGTAACTAGAAAAAGGATTGGCCTACTCAAGGACAAAGGAGGAAAGTTATACGTGGAGTCAGAGAAAATGGGTGAGATTCTAAACGAGTACTTTGCATCGGTATTCACCGAGGAGAGGGACATGACGGATGTTGAGGTTAGGGACAGATGTTTAATTACTCTAGGTCAAGTCGGCATAAGGAGGGAGGAAGTGTTGGGTATTCTAAAAGGCATTAAGGTGGACAAGTCCCCAGGTCCGGATGGGATCTATCCCAGGTTACTATGGGAAGCGAGAGAGGAAATAGCTGGGGCCTTAACAGATATCTTTGCAGCATCCTTAAACACGGGTGAGGTCCCGGGGGACTGGAGAATTGCTAATGTTGTCCCCTTGTTTAAGAAGGGTAGCAGGGAAAATCCAGGTAATTATAGACCGGTGAGCCTGACGTTAGTGGTAGGGAAGCTGCTGGAGAAGATACTGAGGGATAGGATCTATTCCCATTTGGAAGAAAATGGGCTTATCAGTGATAGGCAACATGGTTTTGTGCAGGGAACGTCATGTCTTACCAACTTAATAGAATTCTTTGAGGAAGTGACAAAGTTGATTGATGAGGTCGATGTCATATACATGGACTTCAGTAAGGCGTTTGATAAGGTTCCCCATGGTAGGCTGATGGAGAAAGTGAAGTCGCATGGGGTCCAGGGTGTACTAGCTAGATGGATAAAGAACTGGCTGGGCAACAGGAGACAGAGAGTAGCAATGGAAGGGAGTTTCTCAAAACGGAGACGTGTGACCAGTGGTGTTCCACAGGGATCCGTGCTGGGACCACTGTTGTTTGTGATATACATAAATGATTTGGAGGAAAGTATAGGTGGTCTGATTAGCAAGTTTGCAGACGACACTAAGATTGGTGGAATAGCAGATAGTGAAGGGGACTGTCAGAGAATACAGCAGAATATAGATAGATTGGAGAGTTGGGCAGAGAAATGGCAGATGGAGTTCAATCAGGGCAAATGCGAGGTGATGCATTTTGGAAGATCCAATTCAAGAGTGAACAATACAGTAAATGGAAAAGTCCTGAGGAAAATTGATGTACAGAGAGATTTGGGTGTTCAGGTCCATTGTTCCCTGAAAGTGGCAACGCAGGTCAATAGAGTGGTCAAGAAGGCATACGGCATGCTTTCCTTCATCGGACGGGGTATTGAGTACAAGGGTTGGCAGGTCATGTTACAGTTGTATTAGACTTTGGTTCGGCCACATTTGGAATACTGCATGCAGTTCTGGTCGCCACATTACCAAAAGGATGTAGATGCTTTGGAGAGGGTGCAGAGGAGGTTCACCAGGATGTTGCCTGGTATGGAGGGTGCTAGCTATGAAGAGAGGTTGAGTAGATTAGGATTATTTTCATTAGAAAGGCTGAGGTTGAGGGGGGACCTGATTGAGGTGTACAAAATCATGAGAGGTATAGACAGGGTGGATAGCAAGAAGCTTTTTCCCAGAGTGGGGGATTCAATTACTCGGGGTCACGAGCTCAAAGTGAGAGGGGAAAAGTTTAGGGGGGATATGCGTGGAAAGTTCTTTACGCAGAGGGTGGTGGGTGCATGGAACGCATTGCCAGCGGAGGTGGCAGACGCGGGCACGATAGCGTCTTTTAAGATGTATCTGGACAGATACATGAATGGGCAGGAAGCAAAGAGATACAGACCCTTAGAAAATAGGCGACATGTTTAGATAGAAGAACTGGATCGGCGCAGGCTTGGAGGGCCCAAGGGCCTGTTCCAGTGCTGTAAATTTCTTTGTTCTTTGTTATCAGCGCTCAACATTATTAAAGAGTAAATTGAACAGAAACCTCCTGCATCCACACTTGCGAAGATAAACATAGAAATCAAGAAGTTGCTGTCAGAGTTACCCTGCTTCTCCATAAGCTTTGCTGCACTGGCACCTTGCCAAAATATTCAGCATTCACTCACATGGAATGCATGAAGCTGCAGTACAGACCCAAGAGATATACATTTAACATCCCAGATAAAGTTAGGGCTTGCCCATTCAAGTGTGCAAGTGTATTCCGACGTGTGCAAGAATTACTTACTACCAAACATCCTCTCCAGGGACTGAAAATTTACAAGTGCAGAGACTCATTCCTTCAGAATTGAATTATTGCTGGAGATTTAATTTTTTTAAACTTTTTGTCTCTTATCTCTCTCCCTTAATGCAGTCTTTCATCCTCTCACTTTATTTGGTCCACTGCATATAATTTTACAATGAATTAAATATTCTAACTTATACTTCCTGGTTTAGTGCCTCAGTAAGGATTCTTCAATCTGATTGGTTGAAGGGACATGGTGTTGCATGTCCTGCCCACACAGGTCTGAGATACCCTGCAGAGAGCATCACACTATTTCGGACTCCCAGCAACTATAAGATCCCACAAAAAGTCTGTGGGCAGCTGAAAGTGTAATGAATGCCGAATGCTGTTTGTACGCTGCTGACTGCAAAATCTCGGCCATGATTTTGGACAAGAAGTGCAAAACATATTACAAGACTTTTAATAATTTGCAGGTAAGTAGTTATGAAAAGAAATTACGAAAAAGTTTTGAAAGGGGAAGCCAACAGTGACATCACAGGAGAGCTGCAAGGTGATTGGTTGGTGAGTAGCAGCTGTTAGAATATCTTAAAAAATAAGGGGTACTTTTTTTGTTGAAAATAAAACCTCTGGCGATAAGGCGAGTACGACAAAAGTGTTTTTTTTTTTAAGAATTTGAGATTGAAGTGGGTAGAACAAGACTCCGAGTATAATTAGTATTTTTAATGCAGGGAGTAACTAATTAACCTAAGGGTAAGTCATGGCAGGAGAGCTCAGCCCCGTGATATGCTCCTCCTGCGCTATGTGGGAAATCAGGGACGCTTCCAGTGTCCCTGACGACCATGTGTGCAGGAAGTGTGTCCATCTGCAGCTACTGACTACCCGCATTACGGAGCTGGAGCTGCGGGGGGATTCACTGTGGAGCATCTGCGATGCTGAGGACATCGGGGATAGCACGTTTAGTGAGGTGGTCACACCACAGCTAATGGCTGTACAGGCAGAAAAGAGATGGGTGACCACCAGACTGAGTAGTAGGCGCAGGCAGGGGAAAGCAGCAACAGCCAAGTTCGAGGCACCACGGAGAGCTCTGCTGAACAGGAGGGGAGGAAAAGGATTGCAACAGCTATGGTGATAGGGGAGTCTATCGTAAGGGGTGCAGATAGGCGTTTCTGTGGCCGCAAATGAGACTCCAGGGTGGTATGTTGCCTCCCTGGTGCTAGGTTCAAGGATGTCTCGGAGCGGCTGCAGGACATTCTGAAAGGGGAGGGTGAGCAGCCAGAGGTTGTGGTCCATATTGGGACTAACGACATCGGCAAGAAAGGAGATGAGGTCCTGCAAAGTGAATACAGGGAGTAAGGCAGAAGGTTAAAAAGCAGGACCTCTAGGGTGGTAATCTCAGAATTACTCCCTGTGCCACGTGCGAGTGAGGGCAGGAATAGGAGGTTAAGGCAAATGAATGCGTGGCTCAAGAGCTGGTGCAGGCGGGAGGGCTTCAGCTACTTGAATCATTGGTAGGCTGGTCCAGAAGGTTTGAACACATGGGATCCAGGGTGAGCTAGCCAATTGGATACAAAATTGGCTTGGTGATAGGAGGCAGAGGGTGGTAGTGGAGAGTTGTTTTTCAGATTGGAGGCCAGTGACCAGTGGTGTGCCGCAGGAATCAGTGCTGGGCCCTCTGTTGTTTGTCATATATATTAATGACTTGCATGAGAAGGTAAGGAGCATAATTAGTAAGTTTGCAGATGACACCAAAATTGGTGGTATAGTGGACAGTGAAGAAGGTTGTATAAGGTTACAACAGGATATAGATCAACTGGGAAAGTAGGCAAGGGATTGGCAAATGGAATTTAACGCAGACAAGTGTGAAGTGATGCATTTTGGGAAGTTAATCCAGGGCAGGACATATACAGTGAATGGCAGGGCCCTGGGGAGTGTTGTTGAGCAGAGAGACCTTAGGGGGCATGTACATAGTTCCCTGAAAGTGGCAACACAGGTAGACAGGGTGGTGAAGGCGGCATGCGGCATGCTCGTCTTCATCGGCTGAGGCATTGAGTACAAGAGTTGGGATGTCATGTTGCAGTTGTACATGACGTTGGTTTGGCCGCATTTGGAGTACTGTGTGCAGTTCTGGTCGCCGCACTACAGGAAAGATGTGATTAAGCTAGAGAGGGTGCAGAAAAGATTCACAAGGATGTTGCCTGTTTTGGAGGGCTTGAGTTATAAAGAGAGATTGGACAGGCTGGATCTGTTTTCCCTGGAGCGAAGGAGGCTGAGAGAGGACATGATAGAGGTATATAATGGAATGATAATAGGAATGAAACCGGACGGACCACCCGGCATGGACCAAGGCACCGGAAACAACAACGGCAAACCTAGCCCTGTCGATCCTGCAAAGTCCTCCTTACTAACATCTGGGGGCTTGTGCCAAAGTTGGGAGAGCTGTCCCACCTACTAGTCAAGCAACTGCCTGACATAGTCCTACTCATGAAATCATACCTTACAGACAATGTTCCCAGACACTGCAATCACCATCCCCGGGTATGGCCTATCCCATCGGCAGGACAGACCCACCAGAGGTGGTGGCACAGTGGTATACAGTAGGGAGGGAGTTGCCCTGGGAGTCCTCAACAGCGACTCTGGACCGCATGAAGTTTCATGGCATCAGATCAAACATGGACAAGGAAACCTCCTGCTGATTACCACCTACCGCCCTCCCTCAGCTGATAAGTCAGTACTCCTCCATGTTTAACAGCACTTGGAGGAAGCACTGAGGGTGGCGAGGGCACAAAATGTACTCTGGATGGGGGACTTCAATGTCCATCACCAAGAGTGGCTCAGTAGCACCACTACTGACCGAGCTGGCCGAGTCCTAAAGGACACATCTGCCAGACTAGGTATGAGGCAGGTGGTGGGGGAACCAACAAGATTGAAAAACATACTTGACCTCGTCCTCACCAATCTGCCTGCCACAGATGCTTCTGTCCATGATAGTATTGGAAGGAGTGACCACCGCACAATCCTTGTGGAAACGAAGTCCCGCCTTCACATTGAGGATACCCTCCATCGTGTTGTGTGGCACTACCACCATGCTAAATGGGATAGATTTCGAACAGATCTAGCAATGCAAAACTAGGCATCCATGAGGCGCTGCGGGCCATCAGCAGCAGCAGACTTGTACTCAAGCACAATCTGTAACCTCATGGCCCGGCATATCCCCCACTCTACGATTACCATCAAGCCAGGGGACCAACCCTGGTTCAATGAAGAGTGCAGGAGGGCATGCCAGGAGCAGCACCAGGCATACCTCAAAATGAGGTATCCACCTGGTGAAGCTGCAACACAGGACTATCTGCATGCCAAACTGCGTAAGCAGCATGCGATAGACAGAGCTAAGCGATCTCATAACCAACGGATCAGATGTAAGCTCTGCAGTCCTGCCACATCCAGCCATGAATGGTGGTGGACAATTAAACAACTAACTGGAGGAGGTGGCTCCACAAATATCCCCATCCTCAATGATGGGGGAGCCCAGCACATCAGTGCAAAAGATAAGGCAGAAGCATTTGCAACAATCTTCAGCCAGAAGTGCCAAACTGATGATCCATCTTGGCCTCCTCCTGAAGTCCCCAGCATCACAGGTGCCAGACTTCAGCCAAGTCGATTCACTCCGCGTGATATCAAGAAACGACTGAAGGCACTGGATACTGCAAAAGCTATGGACCCTGACAATATTCCAGCAATAATACTGAAGACCTGTGCTCCAGAACTTGCCGCGCCCCTAGCCAAGCTGTTCCAGTACAGCTACAACACTGACATCTACCCGGCAATGTGGAAAATTGCCCAGGTATGTCATGTACACAAAAAGCAGGACAAATCCAACCTGGCCAATTACTGCCCCATCAGCCTACTCTCAATCATCAGTAAAGTGATGGAAGGTGTCATCAACAGTATCATCAAGCAGCACTTGCTCAGCAATAACCTGCTCAGTGATGCTCAGTTTGGGTTCTGCCAGGGCCACTCAGCTCCTGACCTCATTACAGCCTTGGTTCAAACATGGACAAAAGAGCTGAACTCAAGAGGTGAGGTGAGAGTGAGTGCCTTGATGTCAAGGCAGCATTTGACCGAGTATGGCATCAAGGAGCCCTCGCAAAACTGAGGTCATTGGGAATCAGGGGGAAAACCCTCCGCTGGCTGGAGTCATACCAAGCACAAAGGAAGATGGTTGTGGTTGTTGGAGGTCAATCATCTGAGCTCCAGGACATCACTGCAGGAGTTCCTCAGGGTAGTGTCCTAGGCCCAAACATCTTCAGCTGCTTCATCAATGACCTTCCTTCAATCATAACGTCAGAAGTGGGGATGTTCGCTGATGATTGCACAATGTTCAGCACCATTCGTGACTCCTCAGATACTGAAGCAGTCCGTGTAGAAATGCAGCAAGACCTGGACAATATCGAGGCTTGGGCTGATCAGTGGCAAGTAACATTCGCGCCACACAAGTGCCGGGCAGTGAGCATCTCCAACAAGAGAGAATCTAACCATCTCCCCTTGACATTCAATGGCATTACTATCGCTGAATCCCCCACTATCAACATCCTAGGGACTACCATTGACCAGAAACTGAACTGGAGTAACTATATAAATACCGTGACTACAAGAGCAGGTCAGAGGCTAGGAATTCTGAGGCGAGTAACTCACCTCCTGACTCCCCAAAGCCTGTCCACCATCTACAAGGCACAAGTCAGGAGTCTGATGGAATACTCTCCACTTGCTTGGATGGGTGCAGTTCCAACAACACTCAAGAAGCTCAACACCATCCAGGACAAAGCAACCCACTTGATTGGCACCCCATCGACAAACATTCACTCCCTCCACCACCGATGCACAGTGGCAGCAGTGTGTACCATCTACAAGATGCACTGCAGCAATGCACCAAGGCTCCTTGGACAGCACCTTCCAAACCCGCGACCTCTACCAACTGGAAGGACAAGGGCAGCAAATACATGGGAACACCACCACCTGCAAGTTCCCCTCCAAGTCACACACCATCCTGACTTGGAACTATATCGCCGTTCCTTCACTGTCGCTGGGTCAAAATCCTGGAACTCCCTTCCTAACAGCACTGTGGGTATACCTACCCCAAATGGACTTCAGCGGTTCAGGAAGGCAGCTCACCACCACCTTCTCAAGGGCAATTAGGAATGGGCAATAAATGCTGGCCTGACCAGCGACGCCCACATCCCATGAATGAATAAAAAAATAAAAAAGTCAAAAATAAAATTATGAGAGGCATAGATAGAGTAGACAGCCAGAGTCTGTTTCCCATGGTAGGGGTGACTAAAACTAGAGGGCAGAGATTTAAGTTGAGAGGAAGGAGGTTTAAAGGGGATCAAAGGGGTAAATTTTGCACACAAAGAATAGTGGGTATCTGGAATGAGCTGCCTGAGGAGGTGGTGGAGGCAGGAACAGTAGCGACATTTAAGAGGCATCTGGACAGGTACTTGAATGAGCAAGGCATAGAGGGATATGGAATTAATGCAGGCAGATGGGATTAGTATAGATGGGCATTATGGTTGGCATGGACGCGATGGGCTGAAGGGCCTGTTTCTATGCTGTGTGACTCTATGACTATGAAACCAAACAGAATTTTGGAGAAAACAGAAATTTATGGAAATACTCAGGTCTGGCAACCTCTGTCGAGCGAGACGTTTCAGGTCAACGACTTTTGTCAGAATTCTATTTCCACTGAGCATTTCCAGCGTTTTCTATTTTTATTTCAGGTTTCCAGAATCCATAATATTTTGTTTTTGTATTAGGATTTAAGAGGAGTCCATCTATGTCAACCAAAATGACCGTGGACTATTATCCAGTATGGTCCCACAACTCTCTATGTTGCCAGTATTGGATTTCATTTTTATGGCATACACGTCCTAACTCAAGAGAAACAAATCTGAAGTCAACATTTCAATATTTCCCTAGCTCACCTATAATTCTCCTGTCTCCACTTAGATTGCCAACCGCCAAAATATATTTGAGCAACTGCCCAAAGAAGCTGTGTTAAATCATTCCTCCAACAGGGGCCATATACACGACTGCCAGAAAAGCAACAATGGGAACCATATTTCATAAAATGGGTCTAACTACTGTTCTGAACCATGTGAGATTCCATCCAAGGATTTTGCTCTCAGGATAATAGTAAGTTGAGAGAATAATCGTAGATTCCTGGATTTCCAATTAGCCAGTACTTGGCAGATATATGCACTATATCCACAGGCCAAAGTGAACGCCTATGAAGTGAGGGTTCCCAAGGAGACAGAGAACTAAAGTTACCAATTTAACATTATATTGAAGTATTAATGATTTTCCAAATTAACACAAATTTCAAAAACATCTAAAATGTACATAAAAAGGTGACTTTTTCAGTTTCACAATGTGAATAGTTGGTTTTCTTTTGACTATCAACTGATATCCTAACACAAACACTGAGAATTTATGAACATAAAACCAGATCTCCACATAACTGCCCCTTAATCAAGATTCTGTCACTTCATTAGACATGAAAATTCTAACTTATGCATATGTTTAATACAGCTAAGTGCTTACAAGACACACTCCACATGACCACCACAAAATATTTTTCATATTTATAAGATGGTGAGAAAATTAACAGAGGAAAAGTTTAAGGATCATAACCAAATCATGTCACGATCATATTTAGTTCATATTTAAAATGAAGGTTTCCAGCTAAATTATTTTCATTTCTGCTCAATATAGAGTCGTACGGCAGAGAAACAGGCACTTCGGCCCACCGCGTCCATGCCAACCATAATGCCTATCTATACTAATCCCACCTGCCTGCATTAATTTCATATCCCTCTATGCCTTGCTCATTCAAGTACCTGTCCAGATGCCTCTTTTCAATGTCGCTCCTGTTCCTGCCTCCAGCACCTCCTCAGGCAGCTCATTCCAGATACCCACTATTCTTTGTGTGAAAAATTTACCCCTTTGATCCCCTTTAAACCTCCTCCCTCTCACCTTCAATCTATGCCCTCTAGTTTTAGTCACCCCTACCACGGGAAACAGACTCTGGCTACCTACCCTATCTATGCCTCTCATAATTTTACATACCTCTATCATGTCCCCTCTCAGCCTCCTTCGCTCCAGGGAAAACAGACCCAGCCTATCCAATCTCTCTTTAGAACTCAAGCCCTCCAAACCAGGCAACATCCTTGTGAATCTTTTCTGCACCCTCTCCAGCTTAATCACATCTTTCCTGTAGTGCGGTGACCAGAACTGCACACAGTATTCCAAATGCGGCCTAACCAACGTTATGTACAACTGTAACATGACGTCCCAACGCTTGTACTCAATGCCTCGGCCGATGAAGGCAAGCATGCCATACGCCTTCTTCACCACCCTGTCTACCTGTGTTGCCACTTTCAGGGAACTATGTACTTGCACCCCAAGGTCTCTCTGCTCAACAACACTCCCCAGGGCCCTGTCATTCACTGTATATGTCCTGCCCTGGTTTAACTTCCCAAAATGCATCACTTCACACTTGTCTGCGTTAAATTCCATTTGCCACTCCCTTGCCCACTTTCCCAGCAATATTTCCCAGCAATAAAAGAGCAATATTTTGAATTGTAATTTGCAACCTAGTAAGTGTATGGCTTTGAAAGGTTCAATGCCAGAGAATTAAATATTTCCAGCAGCACTGAATAAACAACAGCTATCTTAATGAACTAAAAAAATGATTTTTTTCTTGCTTCTCAAAAGTTAATAATTCATTATTCATTTTTTTCAAATATTTATATAATTCTCTTTTAAATGATAAGGCCCCATTTTTATCTTCTTCATACTTGCCACCTCTGTAATGGAGTGTTGTAAACAGATTTTTGCTAAAAAAGGGCGTCTCCAAAGAGGCAAATGGAAAAACAAGCATGACAATTTATTAAAGGAATGCACAGAGATATTATTCTGAACTTGTTCCCTCAGTCGGGAGCCTCATGCACTAATAGTGCACGCAGAAATTTGGATGTGCTCAGCACATGATTTTTCTAACCGTACAAATTTATGGTTGGAAAATCGTGTGCTGTGCATTCTTCAATTTGATAACATATATATGTAGGATTTGTACAATATGTTACATCCTTATTTCCATATTTACCAATTCTGCTAAGTGAATGATAATGCATGTTATGGAAATAAAGTAGCAAAATTGGTAACTGTACTTATGTAATGCATTGCTTCCTTGTCAGTACAGAAAAACCTAGCTAACAACATGCACCTAAAGAGCATCACTAGTTACTAATTACAATACAGAAAACTATACTAAAGTTGAGGGTCAGACACTAAGCACAAATAACAAAGGCATAATCATAGTGAGGCGAGGGGATGAGGAACAGTCCACTGCTGGAGGTAATCGATCCCGCATGTTGAGTGTTCTTTGTGCTGAAAGGGTTCCAGACCATACTGCTTTACTGTAGGGGATTGTAGAATACTGAATCGTGCTTGAATCGTCACTTGCCTCCATACACATGGAAATGGTGGAAATATAGCTATGTTAGATTAATGGTATCCTGCACCTCAGTTTGCCATCAAGCAGATGCAAAACTCGTGTTATCTCCAGTTATACTGAATAGCAGCATCTTTCACAAATGCTGCCACAAACAGAACAGGTAGTCAGGGGTTTCATCTGCAAGTTGCATTCATGGATGGCATCAACTCACTTGGAACATGGTTACAAGCATGGGTGAGAAATTCCGAGATATCATAGATATCCATTATTTTGAATTCATTGGACATGAGATATGAGATGCCCACAAGTAGTGCAATTTTTGGAGCAATCCAGGAACTCCCATTAACAACATTTCTATCCCTATCCTGCACAAATGACAGGAAGGGAGTTCCAAAGACTCAAAACCCTCAGAGTAAAAAATTCTCCTCATCTCTGTCTTAAATGGGCAGTCCCTTATTTTTGAACAGTGAGCCCTAGTTCTAGATTCTCCCACAGGGGAAACATCGTTTCCACATCCACCCTGTCAAGACTCCTCAGGATCTTATGTTTCAATTAAGTTGCCTTTTACTCTTCTCACCTCCAGCAGATACATACCTTGCCAATCCAACCTTTCCTCATAAGACAACCCATCCATTCCAGGTATTAGTCTACTATTATTTAGCTCACCACCACCTTCTCAAGGACAATTCGGGATGGGCAACAAGTGACACTGACATCCCATGTAAGAATAAAAAAAGATACAAGTAATGAGCCTTCTGCAATCCGCGCAAATTACCAATTGGCTAAAGAAGCATTTGCCAATGTAAGTTCATCAGCTGGGAAAGTCTTGTGTAAGGCGTCATCACAAACAACATAGAGAGATTCATAATGCCCAAGGAACAAACTCAACAGCTAAACATATCAAACACACAAGCACTGGAATATGGAATAGAATAATTTCACTTTTACATATATTTTGCAGTCCTTTATTCTTGAATTGAAGAGAAATGTGCTGTTCAAAGCTAAAGTGGCTGATTCGAAAGAGGTCTTCTGCGGGTGACAAGAGATTCCTAATCACTTAAATGCTGGAGGAATGGTTGGCCTTCATGACCAGTGGAAGATGGTTGACTGACCCTGCAGGTCTTCGCAGGAGGAGTGATGCATCTCAGTCTTAGCCTCTCTAGTGAGCCTGACCCTCCTCGTGCAGTGTTTCTGTCATGTCGAGAGAGGTGTCTCAATTGTAACATACTCCTGAATCACATGCCTCTTATATAGTCTCCTATACACCCACCAATCCACCAAAGCACTGCAGTGTGGACACAACGCCCTCCAACTTACATTCTACTGATCTGATAATGTTTTGTTTTTGTTTGTTGATTTCTGCTCTGCTCTTGTTGGATGTGCTTAACAAAGTCTACAAAGGCTTCTAAATCTCTTACAGCTTCACTATTATTGATTTCAGCCCTATTCATTAGAAATACAAGGGTGACTTATATGGGAAGCACCATGCACTTGGCTGCGCTAAATTTAATTTGCCATTATTCTATTCCACTTACACTTTTGTCCAACTGTTAGGACAGTGCTTCCATTTTTACATTTTTTTGACAACTTGCGTTTAAAACTGAAAAGATTCCATGGATGTGTTTTATTTTTACAAGGGTCACTGAGAGGTCTTGTTTGAAAACAACCTTTACTGAAAGTAACAAGCCTTAAGCTCAATAAACAGAAACCTTGGTGACTTGAGTAAGATGTTTAAAAGAGAACTGACAAGTCAAGATTTATGGTGCTCAAGAGTGGGTTTCATTTTTGAATACTGTTTTGAGTTAGTTGGAGTTCAACCTGCCAAGAGAGAAATACCCAGCTCATCTCTTTCTTTCACTTCTCTGAAAAGCCCTGAGAGGTCAGTGTGTGAGAGAGCTAAAACCCTTGATGCCGCATTTCTCCGGAGACACTCCTGCAAGGTCTGCCAGATTAATTCTCGATGCCGCCTGAAAGGAACTGCTCCAGACAAGATCCCAATGACCCATCTACATGCTCTCGGACACCAGACTGTATGCCATTTTGGGACACAACATATCTCATCTATTTTCTTGAAGAATTCACAAATATTTGGCCAAAGTTTTTTTTGGAGGGAAAAGACCTCTGCAGAGAGCATTTCTATTTTTTTTTCTTTAACCTGCATGTGTGCGTGTGTGGGGAGGGGGGCGGGGAAGGGGGGTATTTAAAAAGGGAACTTTCATATTTCAATCTGTGTGTTAATGCTTTGCTTCATCACTGGATAAGTCTGTTTTATAATAGACTGATAATGTTGTTTATTAAAGAAAGCTGCTTGGTGTATTTTATTCTGGGATCACGATGAGGATATATGATTGACCGTATCAGTAACTGGATAACCATTTAAATATATGTTGTGATCTGTGGAGAAGTGGAACTAGAAAAAGACAGTGCACTCCTCCCGTCTCAGTCATAACGCCAACCAATTCTCTAATTTCTGAACTGCTTCCTCCCATGAGGTAAACAGACAAAGGAAGGAAAGGAAACAAAAAAAAAAGGATTTGCATTTAGTGCTCAGATCATCCCAAAGCAGTTCACAGCCAAAGTATTTTTGATGTGTAGTTATAATGGTAATAAAAAAGCAACAACTTGCATTTCAGTAGCGCCTTCAATGTAGTATTTTACTACATTTGACCTAAGGCGCTTCACAGGAGCATTACCGACCCTTCTCTGAAGCATATGAGAAAATGGGTCTTTCACTAAACTTTTGGAAAAAAGGTCCTCTTCCAACCAGTTCCCACAGCACAACACCTCCCTCCACCCCCGTCAATCAAGAAACATGGCAGAGATACACTCCTGGCATGAATGAACAACCTCATATCCCTCGTGGATGAGGAGTGCTTGTCAGGGGATTTCCAGCATGCTGCGACGGTGACTGCATTCAAGAAGGGAGACAAGACCGACTGCGACAACTACAGAGAAATCTCCCTGCTGTCTGCCACAGGGAAATCATTGCAAGGATCCTTCTCAATTGCCTCCTCTCAGTGGCTGAAGTGCTCCTTATGGAGTTGCAATATAGCTTTTGCCCATTGAGAGGCATCACAGACATGATATTCATTGTGCAGCAAATCGCAAGAAAAATGCAGGCAACCACACCAACCACAGTACACGGCCTTTTCCGACCTCACAAAAGCCTTTGACTCTGACAACTGCAAAGGCTTATGGAACATCCTGCTCAAATCTGGCTGCCTTCAGAAGTTTGTCACCAACCTCCGTCTACTCCACGATGACATGCAAGCCGCGATCCTCACCAACAGAACCACCACGGACCCTATCTCAATCAAGACCAGGGTCAAGCAAGGCTGTGTCATTGCACCAATCCTCCTCCATTTTCCTCTTTGCAATGCCCGCCTCACCTCCAACAAACTACCCGCAGATGTGAAGACACAAAACTATTCAACCCGCACTGCCTTCAATCCAAAACCAAAATCATTCCAACCTCAGTCATCGAGTTTCAGTATGCAGATGATGCTTGCATGTGCACTCACTTTGAAACTGAGCTCTAGGTCATTGTTGACTCCTTCTCCAAAGTATATGAGAAAATGTATTTTTCACTAAACACTCGGAAAATGAAAGTCCTTTTCCAACTAGCACCTACAGCACAACACCTCCCCCCATCAATCAAGTTCAGCGGCAAGTTACTGGAAAATGTGGACCATTTTCCGTATCTTGGGAGCTTCCTCTCGTCGAAGACAGAGACAACGAGGTTCATCATCACCTCCAATGTGCCAGCTCAGCCATTGGCCGATTGACAGGTATTTGAGGATCTGAATCTCAAACCCAAGATTAAAGATCATGGTTTACTGGGCAAAGTGATCCCTGCGTTCCAATAAGCTTCGAAGGCTTGGACAACCTACAGCAAGCACCTCAAAACACTGGAGAAGTACCACCAGAGATGCCTCCACAAGGTCCTCCAAATGTAGTGGCCGGAAAGGGGTCCAACAGCAGTGTCCTCTCCCAAGCCAACCTGCCCAGCATCGAGGCGCTGATCACCCAATAGCAGCTTCGCTGGGCGGGACATGTCGTTCGCATGCCTGACAGCAGACTCCTGAAACAGCTGTTCTATTCAGAACTTGGTCAAAACAGGAGACTCCCAGGAGGACTGTGGAAACACTTTAGAGATGTCATCAAAGCATCCCTGAAAAGATCAAATATCCCGATCAACTCATGGGTGCCCCTGGCTCGTGACCATCCTAGTTGGAGGGACTCAAGGGACTTCGTCGGGAACATGCAGAGGCAAAGTCAGGGCGTCGGAGGGAGCGCACAAACCTCCAAACAACTCACCTACCTGACAGGACCGGTGTGGAAGCAAGTCGTCTTCAATCCCAAGGGACTACTTCAGAAAATCAAACAAAGTTTAACATCGAGCCGCATAAAGAGATATTAGGATGATTCAGCAAAAGCTTGATCAACTTGGTTTTGAGAAGTGTCTTAAGGCAGACAAGGTATACAGGCAGCGACATTTAGGGAGGGAATGATAAAGCTCAGGGCCTAGACAGCTGAAGGCATAGCCGCCAATGGTGCAACACTGAAAACTGGAAATGCGTAAAAGGCCACAAGTGGAGGACTGAGGCTCTGACACAAATTTTCAAATCCTCTCTGGCCACAGCAAAGGTACCAGAGGACTGGAGGACAGTGAAATTATTCAAGAAGGGTAGCAGGGATAAACCAGGTAATTACAGACCGGTGAGTCTAACATCAGTGGTTGGGAAAATACTGGAAATAATTCTGAGGGACTGGATTATTCTCCACTTGGAGAGGCAGGGATTAATCAGGGATAGTCAGCATGGCTTTGCAAGGGGGAAAATCGTGTCAAACTAACTTCATTGAATTTTGAGGCGGTGACTAGATGTGTAGATGAGGGTAAAGCAGTTGATGTAGTCTACATGGACTTCAGTAAGGCTTTTGATAAGGTCCCGCATGGGAGATTGGTTAAGAAGGTAAGAGCCCATGGGATCCAGGGCAATTTGGCAAAGTGGATCCAAAATTGGCTTAGTGGCAAGAGGCAGAGGGTGATGGTCGAGGGTTGTTTTTGCGAGTGGAAGCCTGCGACCAATGGTGTACCACAGGGTTCGTGCTGGGACCTTTGCTGTTTGTACTGTATATTGATGATTTAGACGTGAATATAGGAGGTATGATAAGTAAGTTTGCAGATGACATGAAAATTGGTGGTGTCGTAAATAGCGAGCAGGAAAGCCTTAGATTACAGGACGATATAGATGGGCTGGTAAGATGGGCAGAGCAGTGGCAAATGGAATTTAATCCTGAGAAGTGTAAGGAGGACTAACAAGGCAAGGGAATATAGAATGGATGGTAGGACCCTAGGAAGTACAGAAGGTCAAAGGGATCTTGGTGTACTTGTCCATAGATCACTGAAGGCAGCAGCACAGGTGATACGGTGGTTAGGAAGGCATTTGGGATACTTGCCTTTATCAGCCAAGAAATATAAGAGCAGGGAGGTTATGATGGAGCTGTATAAAATGTTAGTTAGGCCACACTGGAGTACCACACGACAGGAAGGATGTGATTGCACTGGAGAGGGTGCAGAGGAGATTCACCAGGATGTTGCCTGGGCTGGAGCATTTCAGCTATGAAAAGAGACTGAAAAGGCTAGGGTTGTTTTCCTTCGAGCAGAGAAGGCTGAGGGGGGACATGATTGAAGTATACAAAATTATGAGGGGCATTGATAGGTTAGATACGAAGAAACTGATTCCCTTAGTGGAAGGGTCAATAACCAGGGGGCATAGATTTAAGCTAAGGGGCAGGAGGTTTAGAGGGGATTTGAGGAAAACTTTTTTCACCCAGAGGGTGGTTGGAATCTGGAACGCACTGCCTGAAGGGGTGGTAGAGGCAGGAACCCTCACAACATTTAAGAAGTATTCAGATGAGCACTTGAAACTCCATAGCATACAAGGCTATGGGCCAAGTGCTGGAAAATGGGAATAGAATAGGTGCTTGATGGTCGGACATGATGGGCCTGTTCCTGTGCTGTATAACGCTATGTGGAGGTCGCAGAGATCGGGAGGGGTGAAGCCATGGAGGGACTTGAAAACAAGGATGAGAATGTTTAAATTGTTGCTGGAACTGGCAGCCAATGTACATCAGTGAGCACAGAGGTAATGAGTAAACGGGACTTGGTGCAAGTTAGGACACAGGAAGCAGAGTTTTGGATGAGCTCAAGTTTACGGAGGGTCGAGGATGGGAGGCCAACTAGGAGAACATTGGAATATTCAAATCTTTAAGGCACAGATGAGGGTTTCAGCAACAGATGAGCTGGGGCAGGGGCACAGTCGAGCAATATTACAAAGGAAGAAGCAGACGTTCCTACGATAAGAGCAGATGTTCATCTCGGGATAAAATATGTCACCAAAGTTGCAAATGGTTTAGTTTACCTCAGTTACTGGGGACAGGGATGGAGTCAGTGGCAAGAAAACAGAGTTTGTGACAAGATCCGAAGACAATGGCTTCGATTTTGCCAATATTTAGTTGGAAGAAAGTTCTGCTCATCCAGTACTAGATGTCGAACAAGCAGTAGGACATATCCAAGACAATAGAGGGATTAAGAGCAGTGCTGGTGAAGTACAGCTGGGTGGCATCAGCATGTACATGGAACCTGGCATTGTCTTTTTGGATGATGCCATCAAGGGGCAGCATGTTGATGAGATCTGGAGGGGCCCAAGGATAGAGCCTCAGGGGATACCAGAGGTAAAGTTGCAGAAGCGGGATGAGATGTTTTTGCAACTGATCCTCTGGCAATGACTGGATAGATAAGAATGGAATCAGGCAAGGGCAGTCCCGCTCAGTTGGACAATGGGGAAGGTGTTAGAGGTGGATGATGTGGTCAACCATTTCAAAGGCTGCAGACAAGTCAAGAAGGAAGACAAATGTGACAGCCAATATTTGCACAGCAAGATCCTACAAAAGAATACACCTACATTATACACTCAATTCTCTGGACTGAGGCTTGAACCCATGACCTTCTAACTGAGAGGAGCATATTACCACTAAACCAAGACTGAAACTTGAATATCATCTGTAAATTGGACCTTGCATTGAATTTCTGAATCAATGCCCATCATATTCTGAAGCACCCAACTTAGTATTTCCTTAAATCCCGATATATCTCCTCTTAACATTGCTTCTCTACTCACACAGACTCTTAAACCCAAAAGCTTTTGGTTTAAGATTAGATTAGATTAGATTAGAGATACAGCACTGAAACAGGCCCTTCAGCCCACCGAGTCTGTGCCGAACATCAACCACCCATTTATTCTAATCCTACACTAATCCCATATTCCTACCAAACATCCCCACCTGTCCCTATATTTCCCTACCACCTACCTATACTAGTGATAATTTATAATGGCCAATTTACCTATCAACCTGCAAGTCTTTTGGCTTGTGGGAGGAAACTGGAGCACCCGGAGAAAACCCACGCAGACACAGGGAGAACTTGCAAACTCCACACAGGCAGTACCCGGAATCGAACCCGGGTCCCTGGAGCTGTGAGGCAGCGGTGCTAACCACTGCGCCGCCCCCAATAACCAATAGCTTTTGTGTGAAATGCTTTTTGGGCATCTAGGTATAGCACGTTGTTGGGCTTTCCACAGTCCACTGGAGTTGTCACTTCCTCAAAGAAGTTGAGGAGTTGGTCAAGCAGGACCTTCCGCTTCTGAATCTGTGCTGACTGCTGTTTACTAGATGATTACTGGTATAATTCTCAAATTCACATCTGATAATCCATTCCATTATGTTACACAGGATGGAGGTGAAGTCATTGGATCTATATTTGCCTGTGCCTGTTTAGTCACACTTTTTGAATACTGGTATCATATCCTACAGCGACTATTCAGCTTCCATGAACTGCTAAAACCCAAACAACACATTCATTCTAAAACCAATTTTATCAAAAGCAAAAAGTTGACTTACAATTCACTATTTCCTCTTAAGAAAGCCTTAATGATATCAAGTTCGATGAAAGGCGGCAAGTTATTTCACAACAAAACTCTTTCATATTATTCAACTGTTATTCCCCCAATAAATCCCAACATCTAAGGCTGAGTATGCGTGCAATTTATAATCTAACACAAGATGACATTTCCTTCCTTCATTTTGATGCCCCAGAAATAACAAATGGTCATATTAGTTTAGGGTTAACTTTACCCAGACTTCACATATTTAACAAGATGGATCCTTCACATAATATTTTGAACAAAACAAAACATCACTCTCAGTCAGTTAGAATTTTAGAAAGATAATTCAATGCAGAATCAAATCAACCCACCACTCTTTGCAGATGTGGATGATGCAAAAAAAAAAAAAAATTTCTGTTCAGTCTCGTTTTCCCCTAATTTGATTAATTTCAAATCCAAAAGCAGTTGCAGTCTTATGCCAAACATCTGCTACCATTCATTGGGAAGGTTAATGAAAGACAAATTAGAGGCTGGATGTGATGAATAATGAAGTGTCCAGATTGTCATGTCCAAAGTCATTAGTATTAGCACTGAAGTTGTGGAAACAGTGTAGTCAGCAGAAACCTATGGTTTTCCAAAACAAACGTACGTTACAGCCGCACAAAATTGCTTAAATACAAGAAAGCAATTTAGATCTTTTCCATCTTCATAAAAGCTGGAATTTTTCACCTTAATGGGATGCTTGACCCCTTTGACATTCCATTTGACCACCTTAAAACTGAGACAATTAAAGAACTGCACAATCCTTTGCAAATTACATAGTTTTCATAGAAATAGCAACTGTTAAATTCCAAAATAAACTTATACATCTGCTAGCCCAGTAACTTGGAAGTAGAATTTAGAATCAGTACTTTATTAGATAAATTTACGATTGCACAATGGAGCAAATCTGAAATTGTACAAACCAAAAGCACATTAGTTTGCTTGACAAGGCCATGCTGTGAAGGCCACAAAACTCAAATGAGGTTAAGATGAGATAAAGTAATATATGCATGTCACTGCAATAACATTCAGTTGATTAACTCTTTGTTGCTTTCATCACCTTTACTGACTAGAAATATTAATTGCAAATAGGTATACTGGGAGTACAATAGCGTTGCTAATATTGCAACAGCTAAGAAAAAGTCTCCAGAGAATAGATTTTTTTTTATATAAAAGGACAGCAGTAATCATTGGAGGAAGTAACTCAAATTACAAGATTAGTTGTAAGTGGATAGAAAAATGGCAGTTGAAGTTGAATGCAGAGAAATGTAAAGTACTGCCTGCATAAGGGCAGGGATGGGGGTAGGAACAGGGACAGGAATCTGGAAATGACAATGTACTCCATAACTTATATTGGAAAAGCTAAGGATGAAGCCAAAAGAGACACAGGAGTCTTAAGTCGACTCAGTGCTCAATAGTTCTAGCAAATGCAGAGGAGCAATCAAGGCAATAGAGATAACCAGTAAAGTACAAGTCAGTAAGTAAAGTGTAAGTGCTCCAGTCAGACTGCACCTCAAGTACTACATCCAGTTCTGGGCACTGGGGCACAAGGGAGACATTTGAGCACTGAAGGCAGTGCAGGAAAGAACCTCGAGGATGATGCCAAAGTTATGAAGACAGAAGAAACATGGTTCTTACGGCGAGAAAGTAGTATTTTTATTGAGGTTTATGCAATGGTAAATAAAATGGAAAAGGTAAACTTGGAAAGTTACTAAGTTAAGTAGAAAGAGAAGGTCAAAAGACAGAGATTCAGACGAGTAAAAGCCAGATATCGGACTGATGTTAGAAACTTAAGTGCACAAGGAGTGAACAGTGTACAGAATATACTTCCAGGATGAAACTCAAATATTTTATGAAGCGACTGGGTGTTCAAATGAGAAAATTTCAAGAATTTTCTGCATGAATCAACTAAGATGAGCTAAATATCTTGCAACTTACAAAGCTCACAGTTGAATCAACTACCTAACATTTGTGACAGACTGAGCTCACCTGGTGTTACTGTAACAGGATTTAATTTTAAACATAGTGATTTGAGCTCCCCCTTGGTGAATCCTTGTTCACTGCTTTCCAATTATAAGGCAAAGAAATGAGCACAAACAGGCTCTCTTAGGTTTAAAGAAAAAAGTGAAATTTATTAAAACTTAAACTAAAAACTCTAATGTGGTTAACGCCTATGGATACAACAATGCGCCCACGCTAGCATGCATACACAAGACACACATGCAGATAGGGACAGAAAAGAGAGGAAAAATAAAGTGGAGCGGTGTGAGGCAATATCTGAAGAGTTTCTTGTTACTGTTCTTCGAGCTGACTGTAGAGTCCTTTTGTAGGTAATTCTTGCTTTTCATTGGGGCCCAGTATTTTTCTTAAACCTTGTTCCCTGTAGGAGACTTTTCTATCTTGGGGTTCATGTGTCTTCAATAGATTACAAAGCTGGTGAGAAAGAGATGGGAGCAGACAGGAGAGAGATGTTCACAATTCAGGAGCCAAGAGCTTTCTGTCTTCAAACACACTGTTTCTCCAATTTAAAACTCAGTTCAAAACTCTGCAATAGCCAGTTTGTCATGTGACTGAACTGGTCTGACCACGTTCGTTCTGTGTACTGGGAGCAGGGACTGGTTCCTTTGTTCCAAAACTGTCTGCTAGTATACAAAAATGTCTTTCTGGCTAGGGACCTGGCAATTCCTTGTAATATGCCCTCTTCTTCCCAACAACAATTTGAAGTTTAATGTCCATGTGGCGAAATTAATGTGCCTCATTCTTGGAGATGGGGGCCTGCATGACACTATAACAAGTCACCAAGTTTGGTCAACTAAACATAGGAGATCACAAACAAACTTAAATTGCTCACTCAGTTAATAGTTTTCCATTACCCTTCATTTCTTAAAACAAATACACTATTTGTCTGACAGATGGAACACATCCTCTTTCTCCCACTTCTCCCCCCACCAATCTATTAAATAATTGCTGCCTGCCTGGAACCTTTTCCAGCATGAAGACCAGCTGTTAAACACAACTCTACTCCTTCTTAGCTTCTTTTTAAGATCAATTTTAATAAAACACTGATTTCCATTTCAAAGATTCATCAATTTAACTACTTTCAATCACAACTCTCATAAATGGAACCGCACTCACTTCTGCCGATGAGCATTGAAATAAATATATTAGATTGAAGAACTATTTTGCAAAGAAAGCTCTTTTGAGGATCTCCTAAACATTTCACCCAAAAAAATACAATCCTGCCCTTGTATTTTCAGATGCTTCCAATAATGGTTCGCATTTACCTCATTCTTCACAAGAATAATTATGGGAAGAAAAAGTGTGCCATTTTTGTAAATAAAGAGCATGTGGAGATGCACACCTTGAACATTTCAGTTTTAAATTAAATAATATTAAAAATCTCTATGACCCTAGAACAAAAAAAAGTTCAAATGATATCTGATACAAACTTATGTTCACAGTATTTTTGGGCTAAATGAAGAAGGTATCTTCAGCTCTGACAGGTTAAAGGACAGTGAAAAAGCAGCTAAGCCATCCCTTTTATAACTAGTTTCAGAGAGAACACTTAATTTGCTCAAAAGCATTATTTTGTGGCTCGGTAAATTATAAATCATATGAAATTAAAAATCAATCATTTTAATTCAGCGCAACTTGTGAAGAATCAGCAACACAGACCTATTATCTGTAAAGATAAGATACTTCAACCAAAAAATGAGTGCCAAGGTCTGAGTGGAATATTGGTAGCATGTGCAATAGTTAGAAAACTGCAAAACAACTAAGTTACTGTACATAAATCAGAACAGGAAGTGTTTCCTTTCCACAACAATGCAGGGAATATAAGGCATTTTTTGAGAGTAGAAGATGCCACATACAACAACAACTGAGTAAGTCAATAGAATCATCCCAGGCTTCATTCAGTGTTACGCTAGTGCAACTGCTGAATGCAGCGATAGCACAGGACCAAATACCTATTCCCTCTCCAAAGCAGTACAAAGGAAATCTGCAGATGGTTGTATCAAGAAGGGAAAAATCCAATCTGACCTCCATGACTCTATGATAAGGCATACAGGTGGCTCAGTGTACAATACTTCATTTGTCAGTTTAAAAGCTCAAGTTCCCAATAAAATTTTCATACACAAAGAAAAAAGGTCCTTCTACCATACTGTCTCATGTAATAGGAATGGTAATTTCATCTTTTCAATCATTTGTTGAAGAGAATTAGCTGCCATCATGGCAAAGTTCACAGTCTGATTACTCTGCTTTCCTAACTGGTTGAAATAAAGGTTAGTGGGTCGTAACTTTTAGGTTGCAGCTAATTTATTAATTGCATTCACCTATAAAGTCAACAAAAAGGAAATTTACAATTCATCAACACTATGAAAGTTTCTTCATTTATCAGGGACATTACACATATGCGTTGTATATGTACACCATATATCTGTGTCTCACTGGTCAAGAATGTAAACTAATTTAGAATTATACATAATGGGGCACTGTTTCAAGAGTCAGTGTGAACCCTATGTTAAAAAAACATTGACCTTCATTTTTATTAGCATTCATCAAGCCCTACAGCAAGTCAGCTCCTTTTGAAGAGATGTGTTATAGTTGTTAAATATATATTAGCAGCTGTGGCTGATCAAGTCAGGGTCAATAGCCCAGAAAAGATAGGAGCTGTCAGAACTAATTTAATTGTATTCAGGCAAACGCAACAGTGGATAGCTGCTTATTCATCCTAAATGGTTGTACTCAGCTTGACTGGTCAGTTAAGTCAGTCAGCGATGTGCAAATTTTGGGAAACACCACCTCTGTCTTTTTGACTAACCCATTGAGTGCATATTTTAGATTAATTTCAGTTGGCAAACAGGAGTGAGTCGTGTTTATGTTCTGTGAATGTTATACATCTCACTTGCTACTTAACAGATATACTCGAAAAAAGATGGGACAGATGCAGAAAAGTTTGATTGTAAACTTTTCACCCAAGCTGCAGTTTAAGTTAGCTTTGTGGTATGATAAAGAGTCAATTAAGTTGCCTTATCTAACAGTTTGCATTCAAATTTAATTTTATCTCATGGTTTTCTGCTTAATAGAATCATCTCAGCTTACAAATGTGCCACTTTTCCTCTCCCTTTATGCTTTTAGTTTATGTCCTAGATAGGGTTCACCTTGTTCCCAAATTTTTATCTTCTCTGGCTATAACTATAGTCAGAATTCAAGTTACTCCCACACACCCTTGAATTTTCTAAATGAGGATTTTAAATGCTATTCAATGCACTGCATTACTGCAACTGTGTTACTGCTTTATGTCTAACTGCACATTGTTTTTAGACTGCTATACAAGCTCGACAAACTTCTACCATTCATCATCTCACATTTATATGCTACCTTTAGGGTAAATGTACCAAGGTGTCTGAGAGAGGCAAAAAATGGATGTTGAGCGCTAATAGAAGAATTAAGGCAATCCTGACTTAATGAGGTAGATTTTGAGCAGACCTTTAAAAGAGAGGGAGCCAGCTGGAAAACTTCAGAGAGAAACATACAGGACAAGGCCAAAACAACTAAAGGCTCTGCCACCAAAGTTGGGGCAGAAGGAGTAACAAGAAACAAGTTGTTACAGCCTGATTTTTAGATTTAGATATACAGCACTGAAACAGGCCCTTCGGCCCACCGAGTCTGTGCCGACCATCAACCACCCATTTATACTAATCCTACACTAATTCCATATTCCTACCACATCCTCACCTGTCCCTATATTTCCCTACCACCTACCTATACTGGGGGCAATTTACAATGGCCAATTTACCTATCAACCTGCAGGTCTTTGGCATATGGGAGGAAACTGGAGCACCCGGAGGAAACCCACGCAGACACAGGGAGAACTTGCAAACTCCACACAGGCAGTACCCAGAATTGAACCCGGGTCGCTGGAGCTGTGAGGCTGCGGTGCTAACCACTGCGCCGCCCTGGAATACACTGCCTAAAAAGGTGGCAGAAGCAAATTTAATATTATCTTTCAAAAGATAATTTTTTTTTTTATATTCACTCATGGGATGTGGGCATCACTGACTAGACCAGCATTTATTGCCCATCCCTAATTGCCCTAGAGAAGGTGGTAATGAGCTTCCTTCTTGAACTGCTGCAGTCCTTGGGGTGTAGGTACACGCACAATGTTGTTAAAGATGGGTGTTCCAGGATTTTGACCCAGCTACAGCAAAGTAACAGCAATTTAGTTCCAAGTCAAGGTGGTGTGTGGCTTCGACAGTGGCGCAGTGGTTAGCACCGCAGCCTCACAGCTCCAGTGATGCGGGTTCAATTCTGGGTACTGCCTGTGTGGAGTTTGCAAGTTCTCCCTGTGTCTGCGTGGGTTTTTGCCGGTTGCTCCGGTTTCCTCCCACAGTCAAAGACTTGCAGGTTGGTAGGTAAATTGCCCATTATAAATTGCCCCTAGTATAGGTAGGTGGCAGGGAAATATAGGGACAGGTGGGGATGTGGTAGGAATATGGGATTAGTGTAGAATTAGTATAAATGGGTGGTTGATGGTCGGCACAGACTCTGTGGGCCGAAGGGCCTGTTTCAGTGCTGTATCTCTAAACTAAACTAAACAAACTAAACTTGGAGGGGAGCTTGTAGGTGGTGGTGTACTCATGCATCTGCTGCCCTTGTCCTCCTAGTTGGTAGAGCTCGCGGGTTTGGAAGGTGCTGTTAAGGGAGCCTTGGTGAGTTGCTCCAGTGCATCTTGTAGATGGTACATACTACTGCCACTGCGTGTCAGTGGTGAAGGGAGTGAATGTTGAAGGTGGTGGATGGGATGCCAATCAAGTGGGCTGCTTTGGCCTGGATGGTGTCGAGCTTCTTGAGTGTTGTTGGAGCTGCATCCATCCAGGCAAGTGGACAACATTCCATCACACTCCTAATTTGTGCCTTGTAGATGGTGGACAGGCATTGGGGAGTCAGAAGGTGAGTTACACGCCACAGAATTCCCAGCCTCTGACCTGCTCTGGTAGTCACAGCATTTATGCGGCTGGTCCAGTTCAGTTTCGGATCAATGGTAACCCCCCAGGATGTTGAGAGTGGGGGATTCCGTGATAGTAATGCCATGGAACATCAAGGGGAGATGGTTAGATTCTCTCTTGTTTCAGATAGTCATTGCCTGACGCTTGTGTGGCGCAAATGTTACTTGCCACTTATCAGCCCACGCCTGGCTGTTGTCCAGGTCTTGCTGCAGCTGGACATGGGCTGATTCATTATGAGGAGTCACAAATGGTGCTGAACATTGTGCAATCATCAGCGAACATCCCCACTTCTGACCTTAGGATGGAGGGAAGGTCATTGATGAAGCAGCTGAAGATGGTTGGGCCTAGGATACTACCCTGAGGAACTCCTGCAGTGATGTCCTGGGACTGAGATGCTTAACCTCCAACAACCACAACCATCTTCCTTTGAGCTAGGTATGACTCCAACCAGTGGAGAGTTTTCCCCGATTCCCATTGATTCCAGTTTTGCTAGGGCTCCTTGATGCCATACTCGGTCAAATACTGCCTTGGGTCTCATCGTCACCCCTGGAGTTCAGTTCTTTTGGCCATGTTTGGACAAAGGCTGTAATGAGGTCAGGAGATGAGTGGCCCTGGCAGAACCCAAACTGAGCATCAGTGAGCAGGTTATTTCTGAGCAAGTGCCACTAGATAGCACTGTCGACGACCCCCTCCATCACATTACTGATGATCAAGAACAGACTGCTAGGGCCGTAACTGGCCGGGTTGGATTTGTCCTACTTTTTGTGTACAGGACATACTGGGGCAATTTTCCACATTGCCAGGTAGATGCAATGTTGCAGCTGTACTGGAGCAAAATGGCTCGGAGCACGGCTAGGTCTAGAGCACACAGCTTCAGTACTATTACCGGAATGTTGTCTGGAATTGGATAAATACTTGAAAAGGAAAAGTTTGCAGGGCTTTGGGGAAAGAGCAGGAGGGAAAGACTAATTGGATAGCTCTTTCAAACAAGCATAATATGGCCTCTTCCTGCTCTTAATTCTTATGTTCTTATTGTTTGCCCAGAGCATATTACTTAGCAGATTACTTCAGACAGACAAGGTCATATTTTGATGTCATAGCATGCTTGGCTTTGCTTATGGAAGTGATTCTTCACATTTCGTATGAGAAAAAGTAACCACACAGCGTCTGAATTACAACAGATGATGTATTCCACAGCATTGAAGAAATGCTGTCATGCCGTCAATTGTCAACAAGATTATGACCAGAGCAGCTTTTGCCAGCTTTCAATGTTCATGCTACAAACCTAACAGCTGTTGTACCAAATCTTTAAAAATAATTACCTAAGCCTGCTCTTCTCATATTAAAGTGAGCATCTCACATTTTGAACATGTCTTTTTTACTTATAAGTTTTAAAATGCATATTTTTCTTCCTGCCCAGTGATGTATAATTGTTTAACATGTGGTACACTATTTCTGAATTTTATGAAGGTGCACTTCAAGTGATGGTATAAACTCTGATACTCTGCATTGGTTGTGCTTCTTCACTGGCATATGCAATTTGGTATGGACATACAACTGCACTGCAACAATATATTTTTTGGTCACTTTGGGTTGAGTTCGGAGTATAACACTTCAACCCAGGAGCAACAAATCTTCTTCAGCATGGAAAATATCTCATACTGCCAAAAAGCCTATAATTGCCCTTCACCTCATTTCCAAATCAAGACTGAGTTATACCCCAAGTCACTGCAGCCAAACAAGTATGGAAAAGGCAAATACTTAAAATGGTATTGCCTCCATTTAAGGATTTTAAAATACTTGTAAGGAGTTTAAAAACACGAGCCTCTGGAATGAATGCATAGTTGTAAAGCATTGCTCTCTCTCTCCATTGTCAGTTAAATATATAATCTTTAAAGATGACAGGGCGAGATGATGACAGGACAGAAGTCCTAAATTGGGGGAAGGCTAATTTCGATGGCATCAGACAAGAACTTTCAAAAGGTGAATGGGAGAGGCTGTTTACAGGTAAAGGGACGTCTGGCAAGTGGGAGGCTTTTAAAAGTGAGGTGGTGGTGGAGGCAAGAACAGTAGCAACATTTAAGAGGCATCTGGACAGGTACTTGAATGAGCAAGGCACAGAAGGATATGGAATTAATGCAGGCAGGTGGGATTAGTATAGATAGGCATTATGGTCGGCATAGATGCGGTGGGCCAAAGGGCCTGTTTCTATGCTGTACGACTCTCTGACAAGTTGAAAAAGCTCAAAAGCATATTGAGATCCCAGATGTTATAAATAGGGGCACACAGTACAAAAGTGAAGAAATAATTCTCCAACTGCAGTGACAATTAGAATATTATGCCATCCTTTTGGAAAAACATCGAGGCCAAAAACTGGGCTGAAGTTTTGTCATCCCGCCGGCAGGAGTGGCAGCGGAACATGGCCGCCATCCTCCACAGGACCCGCGCAGCTGCGTAATCCACTTTACATATTGATGGCAGTTGACACCGCCCCCCGCCACCCACCCCCAAGCAATCACGTGGCGGGGGAAGCCTCGCTGACGCCATTCTCGGCATCACCTGCTGAAGGAGCAGATGCTGCTGCCATTTTGTAAAAGGCTGCCAGCCCTGCAAACAGCACACCATTACAGAGTTCACCCTTCCCCACCCCTCCACCCATCCGAGTGCAGAGTTCACCCTTCCCCCCCATACCCATCAGAATGCAGAGTTCACCCCTTCCCCTCACACCCATCAGAGTGCAGAGTTCACCCCTTCCCCCCACACCCATCAGACTGCAGAGTTCACCCCTACACACCACCCTATACCCATCAGAGTGCAGACTTCACTTATTCCCCAACCACACCCCCATATCCATCAGAGTGCAGAGTTCACCCCTTCCCCAACTTGGTGACGCCAGCCTTCCCTGGACAGGAAAGTGAAGGCACGCGAGTGCCGCACGTCATACTTGATCGGGAACCTACGCTAAGATCGCTGTGGTTTACATTTGAATTCATGCAAATCTGGAATTTAAATATGCTAACTCATGTCCCGTCCCAGATCAGCGGAGGGGGCGCCACGGAGCTTCCTTGAAGATCGAGCCCAGCAATCCCGGCGTCAGGTTCCGTGATGGTCACTGCCGTCTCCAGCCCCCTGCCACCACCCCATCATGGAACCCAAGGTCGGGCTGGGAACAAAATCCAGCTCACTGAGTACAAAAGAAATTTATTAGGACTATATCAGGTACAGGACACTTTCGTTATCAGCAGAGCAGGTTAGAAGATTTCACTAAGATCTTCAAAATTCTGAGGACTTTTAATAAGCTAAATGGCTGTATCACATAGAGCACGGTCCAAGACTCACTCTACTCTGCCAGAACCACATATTCTTCCACCTCAGTCAGGAAAACTCCTCGCATTTTTTCTCCACTATTAAGTACCTTCTTAAATCCTCATCAGCTGACCCTCCAACCTCACCTCTCACAAGGGGGAACAGCTCATGAATTTAAGAAGGGAAGGAGGGGGAAACCGGAGAATGACAGACCTGTTGGCCTTACATCAGTCGTTAGGAAAATGCTGGAATCTATTCTAAAGGATGTGATAAATGGACACTTGGATAATAATGATCTGATTGGGCATAGTCATGGATTTATGAATGGGAAATCATGTTTGACAAACCTGTTGAAGTTTTTTGGGGATGTTAATAACAGAATTGATGAAGGGGAGTTGGTGGATGTAGTATACTTGGATTTTCAGAAGGATTTTGCTAAAGACCTCACAGGAAGTTGGTTAGCAAAATTAAAGCACATGGGATAGGAGGTAATATACTGGCATGGATTAAGGATTGATTACCGGCAGAAAATAGAGAGTACGGATCAACAGGTCATTCCCACGTTGACAGGCTGTGTTTAGTGGGGTACCGCAAGGGGCAGTACTTGGGCCCCAGCTGTTCACAATATATATCAATGATTTGAATGTGGGGACCAAATGTAATATTTCCAATTCACAGATGACACAAAACTAGGTGGGAATGTGAGTTGTGAAGGAGATGCAAAGCAGCTTCAAGGGGATTTGGTCAAAACGAGTGAGTGGGCAAGAACGTGGCAGATGGAATATAATGTGGAAAAATGTGAGATTATCCACTTTGGTAGAAGGAATAGATGTGCAGAGTATTTCTTAAATGGTAAGAGATTAGAAAGTGTAGATGTACAAAGGGACTTGGGTGTCCTCATCAGTAAGTCACTGAAAGCTAACATGCAGGTGCAGCAAGAGAATTTGAGTACAGGAGTAGTGAAGTCTTGCTTCAATTGTATAGAACCTTGGCTCGACTGCACCTGGAGTACTGTATGCAGTTTTGGTCCCCATACCTTAGGAAGGACATTATTGCCAGAGAGGCAGTGCAACGAAGGTTCACCAGACTTGTTCCCGGGATGGCGGGACTGTCCTATGAAGAGAGATTGGGGAAACTGGGCTTGTATTCTCCAGAGTTTCGAACAATGAGAGGTGGGCCGGAATTTTACCGGCATTAAACGTGTCTCTACGGAGGCGTCCGGATGGTAAAAGGAAGCGCGATGACGTCGGACCGTGTCCCCGGCGTCATTACGCGCAGACGTCATTTTACCAACGTCGGAAGTCAGAAGAAAGGTTATTGAGGTCGTTTACAAAGCAATTTACTATAATTTTACATATGAGGTCTGCTTTAACGTCCGTAAATCAGCTCGTGGGGCATGTCGGCCAGCCGGCAGCTACATAAGGGCGGCAGGCATTGATTCAGGAGGGAGTTGGAAGTACAATTTTCAGTTTTACTCTGAAATAATTCTAATGTTATTTGTATATCCTGACAAGGTGTGTGACTTTCAATTAGTGCTAAAGGATTCATCTGAGTGTTCTGCACAGCTGATGGGGACCCATCAACTTTGACTTATGTGGTGAAAGGAAGGGGATCTCGTGAGCCAGTCCTAACTGCTGGAAGCTAATACCTGTGGTCAGAGCATCTGGTGAGTAGTACAGCAATGGGAATTGTTCAATGTGGAGGTGGATCATCAGATGAGGAGGACCTTGCCCCTATGAGGGACAGAAGGACAAATGTGCAGGGGAACGTGCAACAAGCTGACCCAGTGTACCATCGTGATGTGGGAGGGAGAGCAGGTGGTAGAGTCGCTCGTTAGCAAACACGTCAGGATACGTGCCTACCCACCAGGAGGGGCATACCGGCTGTGTCTGAGCTACCTGCAGCTGTCAGATCACCAGTGCAGAAGACGACTGCGGCTGTCACGGGAGACTGTCACATCTCTTTGAGAGATGATGGCAGTGGATGTTTCCTCAAACTGTATCGGAGGCCATCCAATGCCGGTCGCTCTAAAGATTACAATATCTCTTAACTTCTATGCGTCTGGCTCATTCCAAGCCTCAGCAGCAGACATGTGCAGAGTCTCACAAGCAGCAGCGCACCACTGCATCAAGGTTGTGACTGATGCATTGGTCCAACGTGGTAACCAATTCATCACGTTCAAAGCGGACAACACTTGTGAGGCTGAGAGAGCCAGAGGCTTCAGAACTATATCTGGGTTTCCAATGGAACAGGGCATGATTGACTGTACTCATGTGGCCTTCAGAGCCCCAGCAGGTCAGTTGGGGGCACTGATTAACCGCAAGAGATACCATTCAATGAACGTTCAGCTCGTCTGTGATCATTGTCAGAGAATCATGCAGGTCAGAGTCAGCAGGCCTCCAGACAGATGGATACTTGGCGACAGGGCTTATCCTCTGAAGACATGGCTCATGACACCAGTGAGGAATCCAAGGGGTCATGCGGAGGAACGATACAATGAGAGCCATGCGGCCACCACAGTAACCATCGAACAAACTATAGGCCTGCTTAAGATGAGGTTCAGGTGTCTTGACCGCTCAGGTGCAGCACTGCAGTATGCACCTTCAAGGGTTGCAAGAATAATTGTCGTCTGCTGTGCCTTGCATAACCTGGCGACTGAAAATGGAGAGGCACTGGAGAAGGATCAGTGTCATTGCGTTGTGTCATCAGATGACGATGATGTTTCTGATGAAGCTGGACACCACTGACTTGATGGTCATGGAGAGGAAGCTGAATTTAAGTGCTCGATAGACAAGGGTGTCTTTAAGAGGTAGACGTTTCCGTTGAGAGTGTGTAAATTTTCGCACAATTGGGATTACCGTATGACAAGACTAATTGTGAGGCTCTGAAAGGGCAAATTCATTCACCTTCACGGGGAGAGAGAATGCAACGATGCAATCCTTCACATCATGAGGAACGCCACCCAGGTGTGAGACCTCACATGTTGAACTACTTTTGTTGAGCAATGATGTTGGATTTGACTTCAGGAAAGCCATGACAAAATCTGAGAACCCGATTTTATTACAATATTTTATAACACACTCAAATAAAAAATCTTTCAATTCACCCTGCGAACCATTAGTGATGTTAAAATGATCTCTTAAATCTTTTCCCAGTGCTCTTTCAGGTGCATGATCCCTCGCCACCAGACACACCAGAGGCAGGTGGCTGAACTGTTTGCTGCCCTGCTTGTGATGACTTTGGCAGACGTCCTCTGCTTGCTCGCGGCCGTGAGGGCCCCAGCATCTCAGGGTTCTCCTGAGAAATCTCATGAGTACCCTGTAACACCCTGAGATTTCACTGATCACATGTCCCTGGCAGAGGGAGCAAGGAGCTGGAGGATGCATCAGAGGCGCCCTGAGAGGAGCTCCCATATGCGATCTGCTGCCCCTGTGCCCTCGTGAGGCTCTGACGATCCTCAGTGGTGACATCAGAGGGATGAGCGGCCTTGACCTGGCGCCAGCGCATCAGATTCTGCTCTCTGATGCTCTGGTCCAGGGAGGTCACAATCGATCTGACGTCACGAAGTGCCTCCAGAACTGGCCCTTCCACTGCAGCCGCCAATCTGTCAATGGGGGAAGCCAGATGTTCAATTGCTTGAGAGTGAGCAGAAATCATACTCTGGATGGATGTAGCCAGAGTTTGATTAATTCCGCGCATTGTCTCAGGCAGCTCCGCCAGAATTTCAAGGACCGCTTGCTGCACCTGCAACATTTCCCGCCGAATGGATGTTCTGAAAGGCACGTCATCAGCTTGCTGCTCTAGCCTGGCCTCCCACACTCCTCAGACTGTGAGAGGCATCAGCCGATTCTGCCTCCGGCGGCTGGCCTGGCACCTGTGCTGTGCTGACACCTGGATGTGAAATCGAATCCCAGACACGCAAATCCCAACCGAGGTGACTGTATCTGTGCTGGTGGTTAGTAACTCATAACAACTTTGGCCCACCAACCTCCCCCACCCTGCCCTCTCCCCCCCAAAATGCACTAATACACCACTTTCTGGATCACTCATGATCATGGCCATGTCCACCGGCCTCGCCATCTGCTACAGCTCGTCCTCCTTCCTCCCCTGCTATCATCAATGCATCCTCCTCCATTCATTTGAGGAATGCTGGACAGGCCACACCACCACCTGTCCGGGGCCTCTCTCGGGCGTTGTGTGCCCTCTTTTCCTAATGAAAGAAAAAATTTAGTTCAAACATTTTTGTAGGCATGTCACGCAATCACCCAAATGGTGATGTGGCTTTTAACTGCTGTGCCATTGCTGAGCGTGCCCTCATCAATCCCTCCTTAACGCTCATCTCACATATGCCCATCCTGCATCCCAATGCAAGGAGGCAGCCAGGCAATGATCATACAGGGGTTCCACATTGCATCACGAATACAAATACACCCTCCCTTGACAAAATAACGATTAGATGAATGAGGAATGCCCCTTACCCGGGCAGAGCGAAGCAGGTCATTGAGGCGCTTGTGACACTGTATCCATGTGCGCCGAACGACGCCTCAGCTGCTGACCTCTTCCGCGACCTCCAGCCAGGCCCTCTTTGTCACTGTTGACGGTGGCCTTCTACCGTCTGGGTTGAAGAGGATATCACGCCTCTCCTCAACCGCCTGAAGGAGGACCTGTAGTGAATCATCTGAAAAACTGGGGGCTGAGCGAGTGCTTCTCCCCTCCATGACTTCCTCCACCTGTGTTTAAATCTCTAACTCCTTCTTGCACTAACAGAACTGAAGCCTCTCAGTGAACCACAACTACTACTGCTGATTTTTAAACAATGAATGAGTACCTGGTCAATTTCATTGAGGTAAACATTTTTCAAGGGTTTACGTCAGACATTCCCGGATGTGGCTCCGCCCCCAATTATGTATATCTTCCTGCCCGCACCAGCCGATTCAGGTCTCAGTTACGCCGCGGGGCCTCTAATTGGCTGCCCCGCGCATGATGCCGGTGGATAGGAGACGCAGCGCGGGAACGGAGGCTGCATCCGTTTGAGTTCCACCCGTGCCGGAGCCAGCGATTACGGTAAAATTCCAGCCGTGATCTCATTGAACCCTACAAAATACTGAAAGGGATAGACAGGGTAGATGCAGCTAAGATGGTGAGTCTAGAACCATGGGACACAATTTCAAAATAAGGGGGAAGGCACTTAAGACAGAGATGAGGAGAAATGTCTTTACGCAGAGAGTTGTGAATCTTTGGAATTCTCTACCCCAGAGAGCTGTGGAAGCTCAGTCATCGAGAATGTTTAAAGTAGAGATTGAAAGATTTCTAAATACCCATGACATAAAGGGATCTGGGGTTAGTCTGGGGAAAAAGGCATTGAAGTGGATGATCAGCCATGATCGTATTGAATGGCAGAGCAGACTCGATGGGCTGAATGGCCTACTCCTGCTCCTATGTTCCTAATTGGGAGCATCCATTCAGCTGCATCTCATGCTTCACATTGCTCAAGACAAATCTCCCTCCAGGCTCCCTCTGTTGTACCCCTGAACTCATGTGGGTGTGAGGATAAGCCCAATAAACCAAACAACTACAGGCCAGTCAGTCTAGCCTCAGTGGTGGGAAAACTTTTAAAAAACAATAATCCAGGACAAAATTAACAGTCACTTGAACAGTAATTAAGGAAAGCCATCACTGATATGTTAAAGGCAAATAGCATTTAACTAACTTAACTGAGTTTTTTGATGAGGTACCAGAGAAAATATGAGGGTAATGTGGTTGATGTGGTGCATATGAACTTCCAAAAAGCGCTTGATAAACTGCCACATACTAGGCTTATCAGCAAAAGTTGACATCCATGGAATAAAAGGGAAAGTGGCTGCATGGATACGAAATTAGCTGAGTGACATTGGTTGATATTGTTAAAGTATCAACAAAATTACAGCCAATTATACAGGAATAAATCTTTGATGTGCGATGCTCTAATATGCTGAAATTTTCTTGAGTACATCTGTATTAGCACCTTAAAAAAAAAACATTTCTTTTGCTGCTCCCTTCATTCAATATTTTTTTCCTATTTCCTTATTCCGGTCATTTTTTCAGTTTTTTCTTCAAACTATTTGCTTTACCTACTTATAATCCAAGTGCTAACAGACATTTTAGCTATTGTGCAAAACATTTCACATGTTTTAGCACACATTTAGTTTTGAAACTTTACAAAATGCACTCGAATTTCACAATGAAAGGCTGACAGATTTCCTTCATTAATATACAGGTTACTTGAGTGGTTGGGCCATACTTTGCTCAGGCAGTATTTTTCAAGTCCATAGTCAATAGAAACCCCAGACATATGCTGGCAGGCAACTCGGGTTATGGGAGTTAGTTGAACCGGAGAGGACCTAAGGACCATTTTCTGTTCGAACAGGGGTAGTTCTGCATGAGTTATTACACTGGTGGCATTTCAGAGCAGGCTGTAACACAGGAGATGGAGGTAACTTAAGACAAATGGGGAAATTCCTAAAACAAGGAGATAAAAGAGAATTAAAGCTTTGACAACAGCTTAATATTACAACCCTAACATACAGTGGCTAGATCGCCACATTCCAGTGGTTACAACTAATGGATAGCGACTGTGCCTCAGCCAGTCCCTCCTCCACTTCTGTGTGAAGACAGAAAGCTGACAAAAGTGAAAATTAAGGAGGTTAAAGAGAAATAAATCAGGGACTGCTCTTCTCAAGAGCACACTTTAAATCCTTGGTTTGTTTAATCAAAATATATGCAGCCTTTAAAAATATTAAGATTAACAGTAGCTACTTATCAAGTGATGAAAACCTGAATTCCACAAGCCACACATTTATATCAGTAATTTGATATTTCTGTTCCAGCAGCTAATCCAACTTGTATATTTTTCTGATAGACTACTAATTCACTTGCATGGTTCCACATAGCAGCAGCATGACAACAAATTGCACATCTGGCACTGAATGAAGAATGCTATTCATGCCAGCCAACACTAATTGCTTAGGTTTCCAGCAGTTTCTACAGATCATACAACCCAGTATTCCTCTCAATAAATTACCATGACCTTCTGGAACTTGCGCTTCAGCTCCATATCCATGCTAATCAAGCTTTACATCCCAATGAAGTCATTGGACAAGAATTTTACAAACAGCAACACCTCAATGCGGAGAGAGATTAAAATAACTGAAATTTTGAAATTATAACTATTTCCAAATTGCAGCCTGGAGCTTCTATTTATAAAAAAAGCTTTCCTTTTCTTAAGTTGACATAATTTAGAAAGTAAAAAAGCACCTTTCACCACCTCAGGACATCTCAGAGCTTTATGGGCAATGTACAGGTACTGTACCTTTGAAGCGTAGTCACTGTTGTAATGTAAGAAACACGGCAGCCAAATTTACTTACTACAAGGTCCGACAAACAGCAATGCGGCAAGATGTAGATAATCTGTTTTAGTGATGTTAGTTGAGGAACAAATATTGGCTGGACATCAGGAAGAACTCGCTTGCTCTTCTACAAATTGTGTCGTGGAATCTTTTACATCCACCTGAAGCAGCAGATGGGGCCTTGGTTTCATGTCGTAACCGAAAAACGGCACCTCTGGTGCAGTGCTCCCTCAGTACTGCGCTATTTTATACTCAAGTTCCTGAAGTGGGACTTGAAGCCGCAGTCTTCTGACTCAGAGACAAGCGTGCAGCCAACAGAGATGTGGCTGTCTATTCAAGATTACCACTTCATCAGGTATAGAAGCATCAATAAAAAAATCAAAGTTCGTATTATTATTTCTGTTTAACAAAGGTATTAAGGGATATTGATTATATGAAGTTAGGTTGCAGATCTCAATGAATGGCAAAGCAGCCTGATGGCGCTGAATGGCCAAATCATGCTCCTATGCAGTTTTCAAAAATATGGGCACTGGAAATTGTCATATGTGCGGAGCAGATAACAGAGCACAATTCACATTAACAGCATTGAACAAATATTTCTCTATATACCATCAGACCACATCACCCACCTCCAACAATCATTCACAGTTCAGCTTTTTTTTAAATTTATCACCAGCGACATCAGCATCCCAGAATAGTTATGGTTAGACTGCAGACATGCACACTGCTGCATCATTTCAGGAAACTGTACTGCACTGCTGGCTAAAAGAAAACATTCATAATTTTATTTCCTCTCAGAAAAAATACAACCTAGGTCCTATATATTAAATTAACATCTATTCCAGGTGTTTTTTTTTTAAATCTAGAGGACAGTTTACTCATTCTTTTATAACTCGTTCCCACCATATGACGATTCTTAGATCATACTCCAGGTGCATAAAAGTTCCTCCTTTCGTCAGAGCTATCTTGAGTACAAGTAAAATGAGATTCAATTGTACAGCACTTGTGTCCAATAAACTATATAATCAATATAATTTTTATAAAGAAAACAAAAAAACAGTGCTTTATGAATCAGAATTTCTTAAATGGTGAG